>NW_026600779.1:10000-20000 GCF_029448725.1 Salvelinus fontinalis | reverse complement strand
TTGTATAGAGTTTTGTGTCGTGTTCATCTTCGTGTTGTTAAATAAAAGAAGATGGCTTATTTTCCAACTGCTGCGTTTTGGTCCGTAAATCCCCCACACGATCGTGACAGAATTACCCACCATAGGACCAAGCGGCATGGAAGGCGGCAACAGGACCTACCCACAAAGGATTTCTGGAGATGGGAGGAAATTCTAGACGGGAGAGGACCCTGGTCACAGCCAGGGGAATATCACTGCCCCAAGGCAGAGATAGAGGCAGCACGGCGACACGGGAGGAAGCCCAAGAGACAGCACAAAATTTTTTTTGGAGGGGGGCACTTGGAGCAGTCGGCGAAGTTGAGGGGTGAGTCTGAGTGTGTCGAGGAGTTATTGGACAGATTGGAGGAGAGTGAACGAAGGGGAGATTATGAGACATTCGAAGAGTTGTTGACGAAATTGGAGGAGAGTGAAGAGAGAGAGCTGTTGGTTTGGCAGAGTATGCAATGCATTCTTCCTGAGGAGCGTATTAGCTGTCCGATGCCACCTGTGTCAGTTCCTCGTACTCAGCCTGAAACTCGTGTTAAAATTCCGGAAGATTTGATGCCGGCTATACACACCAGGTCTCCAGTACACCTTCACAACCCGGTGTGTCCGGTTCCTACTTTTTGCACTCATCCTGAGATGCATGTCCCCAGCCCTGTACCACTAGTTCCGGCACCAAGCACTAGGTCTAAGGTGCGTCTCCAGAGCCCTTTACGCACTGTTCCTGCTCCCCGCACTAGCTTTGAGGTGCGTGTTTCCAGCCCATTACCACCAGTGCCTACACCACGCATCAAGCTTCCTGGGTGTCTCCAGAGCCCTGTTGTTCCTCCACGTACTAGCCCTGTGGTGCGTGTCTCCAGCACATTACCACCAGTGCCTACACCACGCACCAAGCCCTCTGTGTGTTTCCAGAGTCCTGTACGCACTGTTCCTTCTCCCCGTACTCGCCTTGATGTGCGGGTCCTCAGCCCGGTACCACCAGTACCGGTACCACGCACAAGGCCTATAGTACGCCTTGAGAGTCCAGTGTGCCCTGTTGCTGCTCCCCGCATTAGCCCTGAGATGCGTGTCCCCAGTCCGGTACCACCAGTTCCGGCCCCACGCACTAGGCCTAATGTGCGTCCCCAGGGTCCAGTATGCCCTGTTCCTGCTCCCCGCACTAGCCCTGAGATGCGTGTCCCCAGCCCGGTACCACCAGTTCCGGCCCCACGCACTAGGCCTAATGTGCGCTCCCAGGGTCCAGTATGCCCTGTTCCTTTTCCCCGCACTAGCCCTGAGATGCGTGTCCCCAGCCCGGTGCAACCAGTCCCGGCACCACGCACCAGGCCTACAGTGCGCCTCAGCCGGCAGGAGTCTGCCGTCTGCACAGCGATGACTGAACTGCCCGTTTCCCCAGCGCCATCTGAGCCATCCGTCTCCCCAGCGCCATCTGAGCCATCCGTCTCCCCAGCGCCATCTGAGCCATCCGTCTCCCCAGCGCCTGCAAAGCCGCCCGTCTGCCATGAGCCTGCAAAGCCGCCCGTCTGCCATGAGCCTACTGAGCCGTTCGCCAGACAGGAGCCGCTAGAGCCGCCAGCTAGACAGGAGCCGCTAGAGCCGTCCGTCAGACAGGATCTGCCAGAGCCGCCAACCAGACAGGATCTGCCAGAGCCGCCAACCAGACAGGATCTGCCAGAGCCGCCAACCAGACAGGAGCAGCCAGATCAGTCAGCCAGCCATGAGCAGCCAGATCCGTCAGCTAGCCATGAGCAGCCAGATCCGTCAGCTAGCCATGAGCAGCCAGATCCGTCAGCTAGCCATGAGCAGCCAGATCCGTCAGCTAGCCATGAGCAGCCAGATCCGTCAGCCAGCCATGAGCAGCCAGATCCGTCAGCTAGCCATGAGCAGCCAGATCCGTCAGCTAGCCATGAGCAGCCAGATCCGTCAGCTAGCCATGAGCAGCCAGATCCGTCAGCTAGCCATGAGCAGCCAGATCCGTCAGCTAGCCATGAGCAGCCAGATCCGTCAGCTAGCCATGAGCAGCCAGATCCGTCAGCCAGCCATGGGCCATCCCTCAGTCCGGAGCTGCAGTCCCTCAGTCCGGAGCTGCAGTCCCTCAGTCCGGAGCTGCCATTCTTCAGTCCGGAGCTGCCCCTTATCCTGGTGCTGCCCCTTATCCTGGTGCTGCCCCTTATCCTGGTGCTGCCCCTTACCCTGGTGCTGCCCCTTACCCTGGTACTGCCCCTTACCCTGGTACTGACCCTGGTACTGCCCCTTACCCTGGTACTGCCCATTAGTCCGGAGCTGCCCCTTAGTCCAGAACTGCCCCTTAATGCAATGGGGTTAATGTGGAGAGGGGTCATTTTGAAGAAGCTAAGGAGGTGGTTAGGGTCTGTGGTGAAGTGGGGACCACGACCAGAGCCGGAGCCGCCACCGTTGAGGGAAGCCCACCCAGACCCTCCCCTAGACTGTGTATGGTGCGCCCGGAGTTCGCGCCTCAAGGGGGGGGTTATGTCACGCCCTGGCCTTAGTATTCTTTGTTTTCTTTATTATTTTAGTTAGGTCAGGGTGTGACATGGGGAATGTTTATGTTTTGTTGGTTTTGGGTGTTGTTTATGGTAAAGGGGTTGTGTATAGTATATGGGTTTGTGTGGAGTACATGTTTCTAGTGTTGTCTATGTGTGTTTAGTTGTCTAGGAGAGTCTATGGTTACCTGAATGAGTTCCCAATTAGAGACAGCTGATTTCGGTTGTCTCTGATTGGGAGCCTTATTTAGGGTAGCCATAGGCTCTCATTGGTTGTGGGTAATTGTCTATGTAGAACGTTTGTAGCCTGTATGTATGTGCACAACGTTTGTAGCTTCACGGTCGTTTTGTTGTTTTGTTAGTTTGTATAGAGTTTTGTGTCGTGTTCATCTTCGTGTTGTTAAATAAAAGAAGATGGCTTATTTTCCAACTGCTGCGTTTTGGTTCGTAAATCCCCCACACGATCGTGACAGGTAGTTGTTGGGGAATTGTTAGAACACTTGTTAGATATCATTGAATTGTCGGAACTAGAAGCACAAGCATATCGCTACACTCGCATTAACATCTGCTAACCATGTGTGTGACCCATGAAATTTGATTTGATTTAAGACCAGCAAAAACCCACATAGACAAAGACCAGCAAAAACACATATAGACAGAGACCAGCAAAAACAAATCTAGATAGAGACCAGCAAAAATACATATAGATAGAGACCAGCAAAAACACATATAGACAGAGATCAGCAAAAATACACATAGACGGAGACCAGCAAAAACACATACAGACAGAGACCAGCAAAATCACATATAGACAGAGACCAGCAAAATCACATATAGATAGAGACCAGCAAAAACACACATAGACAGAGACCAGCAAAATCACATATAGACAGAGACCAGCAAAATCACATATAGACAGAGACCAGCAAAATCACATATAGACAGAGACCAGCAAAATCACATATAGACAGAGACCAGCAAAATCACATATTGACAGAGACCAGCAAAAACACACATAGACAGAGACCAGCAAAATCACACATAGACAGAGACCAGCAAAAACAAATCTAGATAGAGACCAGCAAAATCACATATAGACAGAGACCAGCAAAATCACACATAGACAGAGAACAGCAAAAACCCAGACATTGCATCCAAAATGGCACCAGTTTCCCTATATAGTGCACTACATTTGACGAGAGCCATATGGACCCTACGGGTGCACTAAATAGTAAATACAATGCCATTAGGGACACAGACAGAGGCCAGCCTCTAGTCCAGCCAGCCTCTAGTCCAGCCAGCCTCTAGTCCAGCTAGCCTCTAGTCCAGCCAGCCTCTAGTCCAGCTAGCCTCTAGTCCAGCCAGCCTCTAGTCCAGCCAGCCTCTAGTCCAGCTAGCCTCTAGTCCAGCCAGCCTCTAGTCCAGCCAGCCTCTAGTCCAGCCAGCCTCTAGTCCAGCTAGCTGAGTTATTATGTGTGTTTGCTGTCTAGAGAGGAGCTCTAAAAACGCTATCAGTTTGTTGACTCAGCACCCTACGTTTGTTTTTGCATTTTGGACTGTCTGCATATACATCCAGCCAGAACAATACAATACCGACCTTTTTTATTCACTTTGTTTTTCATTCTCTCACGCTCAACCTCTCTTGTTCTCCCTCCCCTCATCTCTCTCCTCCATTTGTTTCTCACTCTCTCTTCCTTCCCCTCTCTTTCTGTTCTGCTTTCTCATCCTCTTTCCACTCAACCCTTTTATCTCCCATTCCTTCTCTCCCCAAAACTTTGTTGTCCCCCTCCTCCTCCTCTCCCTCTTTCTCCCCCTCCTCCTCCTCCCCCTCTTTCTCTACCTCCTCTACCTCCTGTTCGGTTCCGGGATCACTGGGGTGGAGAAATGACTTTCTCCCGTGTTTAAATGTTGAATGGAAGAAGAACAGGAAAATACAGAGGGAAAATGTAAGCGCGACCAGTGAGACGGGTGGAGGATGGAGGACAGAAGGAGAGAGGGAGAGAAAGGGAATTGGGTGTTAATATTGATTTTGGTCAATTAGATTCCTTTCACGGTCCCGGGGGATGGGAAAGCGACGTCTAGTAAGGTCTCCATGTTTGAGTCTGAGCCTCAGGAAGGAAGTAAAGGGTTTCTAGAATGAGAGGAATTCCATTTAGAACGAGAATTGTTCTGTTTGGTCACAGCCAGAAGTAATCCGTTGGTATTCAAATGTTTAATGTATTGAAATCACACTGGGTTACTCTGATCCTCCTTTTCTCTCTGTTTCCAATTACTATCTGGGTGGTTTGAGCCCTGAATGCTGATTGGCTGAAAGCCGTGCTCTATCAGATCATATACCATGGCTGTGACAAACCATTTTTAACCCTTTTTGATTCCAGGTAGAATAATTTTTCGGTTCCAGACAGAACTCGTTTGAGAACCAAATAAGGTTCTATCTGGAACCAAAAGGGTTCTAACTTGAAACACAAAGGGTTCCTCAAAGGTTTCTCCTATAGTGACAGCTGAATAACACTTTTTTTCTAAGAGTGTATGAATGAATGAGGTTCCATGGACATGGATGATTAGCTGGGAACACATGTAGCCCACAGGAAAGTACTCTTAAGTAATCTTATGAGGCACACACACATATTCACAACCACATATCTACTTCCACACACACACACACGCATAAACACTTAATGTAAATATATTTTTTATCAATGTCATATCATTAACAACGTTATCCGGTGCTACCTAGAAACATGGTTACCGTTAGTTCTGTGTCTGAATACTACCTTTAGTTATGTGAATGATTGACTGTTAACACCCTCGTTGTCCCCCCCTTCCCTCCATCTCCAATACCTGCTTATACCGTTAGCAGTTCACCTGTTCTAACTCTGACACCTGTCTCTGTTTGTCTGTCTCTCCTCTTCTATGGCAGTGAGTGGCCTCATCCCCCATGCCTCCCCCATATCCCCCCCTGTTTCCCCCATGCCCCCCTCCTTCCTCCCCTCCCTCTCCACCCGTTAATTTAATCCTGTCAAAATTTCCAGGTGCTCCCTGTAAAGGGTCAGTTGTTTCTGATTGGCTCAACTGACACCACGTGATATTAACTTTTCTTTATTGCACAGAATATACTTACTTAATCCTCTTTGTTCCTGTCTAAACATAGTGGCAAAAGTTAAGTGAGAATATGTTTTGTGTATAAATTAAGCCCATTATTCAGGACTGTGTCCTTTTCCACCAATGTCTAGATGTTACCAAATGATTCTGTCTATAGTGACCTAACTCATCTTCATATCTTGAGTCAGAGCAGCAAGCAAATTTAAATATTATTTTCACACTATTGGCTGACACACTTTCAAGTGCTGAGGAGCGTGTGGTATGAAGTGTGTGGTATAAAGTGTGTGGCAAAAAGCATATGGTATAAAGCAGGAGAGTGTGGTATAAAGCGTGTGGTATTAAGCGTGTGGTTTAAAGCGTGTGGTATAAAGTGTGTGGTATAAAGCGTGTGGTATAAAGCGTGTGGTATACAGTGTGTGGTATAAAGCGTGTGGTATAAAGCGTGTGGTATAAAGCGTGTGGTATAAAGCGTTTGGTATAAAGCGTGTGGTAGAAAGCGTGTGATTTAAAGTGTGTGGTATAAAGCAGGATAGTGTGGTATGAAGCGTGTGGTATAAAGCGTGTGATTTAAAGTGTGTGGTATAAAGCAGGATAGTGTGGAATGAAGCGTGTGGTATAAAGCGTGTGATTTAAAGTGTGTGGTACAAGGCAGGAGCATGTGGTATAAAGCAGGAACGTGTGGTACAAAGCAGGAGTGTGTGGTATAAAGCAGGAGCGTGTGGTATAAAGCAGGAGCGTGTGGTATAAAGCAGGAGCGTGTGGTATAAAGCAGGAGCGTGTGGTATAAAGCAGGAGCGTGTGGTATAAAGCAGGAGCGTGTGGTATAAAGCAGGAGGGTGTGGTGTAAAGCGTGTGGTATAAAGCAGGAGCGTGTGGTGTAAAGCGTGTGGTATAAAGCGTGTGGTATAAAGCAGGAGCGTGTGGTGTAAAGCGTGTGGTATAAAGCAGGAGCGTGTGGTATAAAGCGTGTGGTATAAAGCGTGTGGTATACAGTGTGTGGTATAAAGTGTATGGTATTAAGCGTGTGGTATAAATCGTGTGGTGTAAAGCGTGTGGTACAAGGCAGGAGCATGTGGTATAAAGCAGGAACTTGTGGTACAAAGCAGGAGCGTGTGGTATAAAGCAGGAGCGTGTGGTATAAAGTGTGTGGTATAAATCGTGTGGTATAAAGCGTATGGTATAAAGCGTGCGGTATACAGAGTTTAGTATAAAGCGTGTGGTATACAGTGTGTGGTATAAATCGTGTGGTATAAAGCGTATGGTATAAAGCGTGTGGTATAAAGCAGGAGCGTGTGGTATAAAGCAGGAGCGTGTGGTATAAAGCAGGAGCGTGTGGTATAAAGCAGGAGCGTGTGGTATAAAGCAGGAGCGTGTGGTATAAAGCAGGAGGGTGTGGTATAAAGCAGGAGCGTGTGGTATAAAGCAGGAGGGTGTGGTGTAAAGCGTGTGGTATAAAGCAGGAGCGTGTGGTGTAAAGCGTGTGGTATAAAGCAGGAGCGTGTGGTATAAAGCGTGTGGTATAAAGCGTGTGGTATACAGTGTGTGGTATAAAGTGTATGGTATTAAGCGTGTGGTATAAATCGTGTGGTGTAAAGCGTGTGGTACAAGGCAGGAGCATGTGGTATAAAGCAGGAACTTGTGGTACAAAGCAGGAGCGTGTGGTATAAAGCAGGAGCGTGTGGTATAAAGTGTGTGGTATAAATCGTGTGGTATAAAGCGTATGGTATAAAGCGTGCGGTATACAGAGTTTAGTATAAAGCGTGTGGTATACAGTGTGTGGTATAAATCGTGTGGTATAAAGCGTATGGTATAAAGCGTGTGGTATAAAGCAGGAGCGTGTGGTATAAAGCAGGAGCGTGTGGTATAAAGCAGGAGCGTGTGGTATAAAGCAGGAGCATGTGGTATAAAGCAGGAGCGTGTGATATAAAGCAGGAGCATGTGGTATAAAGCAGGAGCGTGTGGTATAAAGCAGGAGCGTGTGGTATAAAGCAGGAGCGTGTGGTATAAAGCAGGAGCATGTGGTATAAAGCAGGAGCGTGTGGTATAAAGCAGGAGCGTGTGGTATAAAGCAGGAGCGTGTGGTATAAAGCAGGAGCGTGTGGTATAAAGCAGGAGCGTGTGGTATAAAGCAGGAGCGTGTGGTATAAAGCAGGAGCATGTGGTATTAAGCGTGCGGTATACAGTGTGTGGTATACAGCGTGTGGTATAAAGCGTGTGGTATAAATCGTGTGGTATAAAGCGTGTGGTATAAAGCAGGAGCGTGTGGTATACAGCGTGTGGTATAAATCGCGTGGTGTAAAGCGTATGGTATAAAGCGTGTGATTTAAAGCGTGTGGTATAAAGCAGAAGCGTGTGGTATAAAGTGTGTGGTATAAATCGTGTGGTATAAAGCGTATGGTATAAAGCGTGCGGTATACAGAGTTTAGTATAAAGCGTGTGGTATACAGTGTGTGGTATAAATCGTGTGGTATAAAGCGTATGGTATAAAGCGTGTGGTATAAAGCAGGAGCGTGTGGTATAAAGCAGGAGCATGTGGTATAAAGCAGGAGCGTGTGATATAAAGCAGGAGCATGTGGTATAAAGCAGGAGCGTGTGGTATAAAGCAGGAGCGTGTGGTATAAAGCAGGAGCATGTGGTATAAAGCAGGAGCGTGTGGTATAAAGCAGGAGCGTGTGGTATAAAGCAGGAGCGTGTGGTATAAAGCAGGAGCGTGTGGTATAAAGCAGGAGCGTGTGGTATAAAGCAGGAGCGTGTGGTATAAAGCAGGAGCGTGTGGTATAAAGCAGGAGCGTGTGGTATAAAGCAGGAGCGTGTGGTATAAAGCAGGAGCGTGTGGTATAAAGCAGGAGCGTGTGGTATAAAGCAGGAGCGTGTGATATAAAGCAGGAGCGTGTGGTATAAAGCAGGAGCGTGTGGTATAAAGCAGGAGCGTGTGGTATAAAGCAGGAGCATGTGGTATAAAGCAGGAGCGTGTGGTATAAAGCAGGAGCGTGTGGTATAAAGCAGGAGCGTGTGGTATAAAGCAGGAGCGTGTGGTTTAAAGCAGGAGTGTGTGGTATAAAGCAGGAGCATGTGGTATAAAGCCGGAGTGTGTGGTATAAAGCAGGAGTGTGTGGTATAAAGCAGGAGCGTGTGGTACAAAGCTTTATCTTGCACACGCTTTTGCTTTATCTTGTCCAGGTCGCAGTTGTAAATGAGAACTTGTTCTCAACTAGCCTAACTGGTTAAATAAAGGTGAAATAAAAAAAATAAAAAATTGTGTCTCCTCTGAGTCTCCTCTGGTTTTCCTGGTTTAAACAGGAAGCTCATTCCGGCCCTGAATATGTGTCTGCCCGCCCAGGATAAACATGCACATTAATCCACCTACTCGCTACTGAATGTGACACTGCATTGATTTGCAAGAATTCAGATTTGTATGTTCCGGGTATTGGTACTGGTTCTATAGGGGATGAGGCTTTTAGTTCTGCCTGTGAAATAGAGTAGGAGAAGTGAGGAGAGGGGAGAGGGGGAATGAGAGGGAGCGGGAGAGAGAGAGAGACATGGCAGACATGGCTCTCAAGAGAAGACAGGCTATGTGCTCACTGCCCACAAAATGAGGTGGAAACTGAGCTGCACTTCCTAACCTCCTGCCCAATGTATGACCATATTAGAGAGACATATTTCCCTCAGATTACACAGATCCACAAAGAATTCGAAAACAAATCCAATTTTGATAAACTCCCATATCTACTGGGTGAAATTCCACAGTGTGCCATCACAGCAGCAAGATTTGTGACTTGTTGCCACCAGAAAAGGGCAACCAGTGAAGAACAAACACCATTGTAAATACAACCCATATTTATGTTTATTTACTTTAACTTGTGTGCTTTAACCATTTGTACATTGTTACAACACTGCATATATATATAATATGACATTTGTAATGTCTTTATTGTTTTGAAACTTCTGTATGTGTAATGTTTACTGTTCATTTTTTATTGTTTATTTGACTTTTGTATATTATCTACCTCACTTGCTTTGGCAATGTTAACACATGTTTCCCATGCCAATAAAGCCCCTTGAATTGAATTGAATTGAATTGAATTGAATTGAGAGAGAGAGAGAGACAGAGAGAGAGAGAGAGAGAGAGAGAGAGAGAGAGAGAGAGAGAGAGAGAGAGAGAGAGAGAGGTACCACACCACCCACATCCAGGCCACGCAACACACCCACCCACGCCACACACCCACATCCACCCCACGCCACACACCCACATCCACCCCACGCCATACACCCACATCCACCCCACGGCACACACCCACATCCACCCCACGCCATACACCCACATCCCCCCACGCCACACCCACACCCCCCCACGCCACACACCCACATCCACC
>NW_026600779.1:0-5000 GCF_029448725.1 Salvelinus fontinalis | reverse complement strand
AGTTCTTGGTCACCTCCCTAACCAAGGCCTTTCTCCCCTGGTTGCTCAGTGTGGCCAGCTCTGGGAAGTGTCTTGGCGGTTCCAAACTTCTTCCATTTAAGATTGATGGAGGCCACTGTGTTCTTGGGGACCTTCAATGCCGCAGAATAGTTTTGCTACCCTTGCCCAGATCTGTGTCTCGACACAATCCTGTCTCGGAGCTCTACGGACAATTCCTTCGACCTCGTGGCTTGGTTTTTGCTCTGACATGCACTGTCAACTGTGGGACCGTATAAAGACAGGTTTGTGCCTTTCCAAATCATGTCCAATCAATTGAATTTACCACAGGTGGACTCCAATCAAGTTGTATAAACATTTTAGAGATGATCAATGGAAACAGGATGCACATGAACTCAATTTCGAGTCTCATACATTTTAGAATAAGGCAGTAACGTATCAACAATTTGGAAAATGGGAAGGTGTCTAAGTAATTTCTGAATGAATATCGACATTCTTAGGACATTTTCAAACGTCCGAAATCGAAGCCTATTTCTAGTGATCAGGCTGCTTCCGTAATATATGCATCCCTAGATGAGTGTGTGGTTTGGTTTAATATAACTACAGATAGATCAATACAGGGCTCATCTCCAGGTATGTCTCTGTCTTGGACACACACTCACACACACACACACACTCACACTCACACACACACACTCATTGTTGTTTCTTGTTTTCGTCTGTGCATGTGTTTGTTGAACAGGCCTTGCTCTCTGAGAGACACGGTCATCGTATTCACCAGTAGAAAACTTGTGCCTCACGTCTGTTTGTATGAATAACAACACGAGAGTTTAGCCAGTGCTATTAAAGGCTGCTCTCATCTGGTTTGTGTCGTATTTCTACAAATAAATGGTGACGGCATCTCTCAAAAAGACAGCAATGACAGCAAACATGATTTTAGGTGTATGTGTATCTGTTTCTATTTGTGTCTTGATGGGTATGTGTCATAATCAGTTGTTGCCCCCCCCCCCCTCCTCCCCGCACCCCCCCGCCCCCCCCCCCCGCCCCCCCCACCCCCCGCTGTTGTCAGACTAAATGGATTTTCATCAATGGCGGACAGTGTAGGTTTCACACGTGAAATCAATAACTCAGTCATTCAGGGGCTTTTAAGAGGACGGCAGCAGCAGTGAAGCGGTTATCATAGATCCTCAACACCTTGTATAATCAACACCAGGGTATGGATCCATAGTATTGAATGGTGGAAGCTGACACTCCAGTAGAGATGAATAGGGGATGGACAGCAGCGGTTCAGATACACACTGTTTAATGACACCATCACCTGAGGAGCGTGTTTGGGGCGGGGGTGTAAATTAAACAGGTAGGCTGTCCTCCCCTTTCACTCTCCTTTCTCCCTGTCTCTCTTTCTTTGTCTCGCTTCATGTCTCTCTCCATGTCTCTATCCATGTCTCTCTCTATTTCTCTAGCCATGTCTCTCTCTCTCTATGTCTAGCCATGTCTCTCTCTCTCTCTCTCTCTCTCTCTCTCTCACTCTCTCTCTCCATGTCTCTATCCATGTCTCTCTCTCTATCTCTCTCACTCTCTCCATGTCTCTATCCATGTCTCCCTCTCTCTCTCTCTCTCTCTCTCTCTCTCTCTCTCTCTCTCTCTCTCTCTCTCTCTCTCTCTCTCTCTCTCTCTCCTCTCTCTCCCCATGTCTCTCTCTCTCTCTATGTCTCTATCCATGTATCTCTCCATCTCTCTCTCTCTCTCTCTCTCTCTCTCTCTCTCTCTCAATCTCTCTCTGCATGTCTCTATCCATGTCTCTCTCTCTCTCCTCTCTCTCCCCATGTCTCTCTCTTTCTCTCTCTCTCTCCCCCATGTCTCTCTCTCTCTCTCCATGTCTCTATCCATGTCTCTCTCTCTCTCTTTCTCTCTGATTAATGGGTGTGTAAGTCTGTCTGGCCCTGAGTTGAGTACTCTAATCCCACACTTTAAATCATCCCTGGTCTACCTGGCCTGCCGGCCTGCACTGCTCTACTCTGCCATGCCCTGCCCACACAGACACACACACTGCTCAGAGAGGACTGAAGGGCAGGGAGAGATAGATGCAGGAGAGGGAAGGGAGGAACAGAGGGAGAGGAGAATGAGGGGTTAGGGAGGGCATTAAAGAGGGCATAAAATGCCACAGGGCAGAGACAGGGGTGGGAGAGGGGTGATAGAAATAGGAGACGGGTGATAGGGGTGGAAGAAGGGTGGGAGAGATGTGATAGGAGTGGGAGAGGGGGATAGAGGTGGGAGAGATGTGATAGGAGTGGGATAGGGGGATATAGGTGGGAGAGGGGGGATATGAGTGGGAGAGAGGTGATAGGAGTGGGAGAGAGGTGATAGGAGTGGGATAGGGGGATAGAGGTGGGAGAGATGTGATAGGAGTGGGAGAGGGGCGATAGGAGTGGGAGAGATGTGATAGGAGTGGGAGAGGTGTGATAGGAGTGGGAGAGGTGGATAGAGGTGGGAGAGATGTGATAGGAGTGGGATAGGGGGATAGAGGTGGGAGAGATATGATAGGAGTGGGATAGGGGGATAGAGGTGGGAGAGATGTGATAGGAGTGGGATAGGGGGATAGAGGTGGGAGAGATGTGATAGGAGTGGGATAGGGGGATAGAGGTGGGAGAGATGTGATAGGAGTGGGAGAGGGGCGATAGGAGTGGGATAGGGGGATAGAGGTGGGAGAGATGTGATAGGAGTGGGATAGGGGGATAGAGGTGGGAGAGATGTGATAGGAGTGGGATAGGGGGATAGAGGTGGGAGAGATGTGTAAGGAGTGGGATAGGGGGATAGAGGTGGGAGAGGGGTGATGAGGAGGGGAGATCAAATCAAATGTTATTTGTCACACATGTCGAATAGAACACGTGTAGACCTTACATTGAAATGCTTAATGACAAGCCCTTAACCAACTGTGCAGTTTGATTAAAACACCTAAAAAGTTTAATAAAATAATGAAAATAATATACAAAAATAAATAAATACAAATTTTAAAAATAACAAAATATGTATAAAAGAAAGGAAATAAGAGATAACAAAAACAAATAATTAAAGAGCAGCAGTAAATACAAATAGCAGGGCTGTATACAGTGGGTACCAGTACAGAGTCGATGTGCGGGGGCTATACGGTACCAGTACAGAGTCGATGTGCGGGGGCTATATACAGGGGGTCCCGGTACAGAGTCGATGTGCGGGGGCTATATACAGGGGGTCCCGGTACAGAGTCAATGTGCGGGGGCACCGGTGTCGAGGTAATTGAGGTAATATGTAAATCTGGGTAGATTTATTAAAGTGACTATGCATAGATAATAACAGAGAGTAGTGGCAGCATAGAAGGGGGAGGGGCAGTGCAAAAAGTCTGGGTAGCCATTTGACTAGATGTTCAGGAGTCTTATGACTTGGGGGTAGAAGCTGTTCATAAGCATCTTGTCCCTAAACTTGGCTCCAGGGTGCCTGGAGTCTTTGACAATTTTTAGGGCCTTTCTCTGACACCGCCTGGCATATAGGTACTGGATGCAGGAAGCTTGGCCCCAGTGATATACTGGGCCGTACCCATTACCCTCTGTAGTGCCTTGCATTCGGAGACTGAGCAGTTGCCATACCAGGCAGTGATGCAACCCGTCAGGATGCTTTAAATTGGTTCAGCTGTAAAACCTTTTGAGGATCTGAGGACCCATGCCGAATCTTTTCAGTCTCCTGAGAGGGAATAGGTTTTGTCGTGCCCTCTTCATGACTGTCTTGGTGTACTTGGACCATCTTAGTTTGCTGGTGATGTGGACTCCAAGGAACTTGAAGCTCTCAACCTGCTCCACTGCAGCCCCGTCGATGAGAATGCGACGTGTTCTGTCCTCTTATTCCTGTAGTCCACAATCATTTCCTTTGTCTTGATCACGTTGAGGGACAGGTTGTTGTCCTTGCACCACACGGTCAGGTCTCTGACCTCCTCCCTATAGGCTGTCTCATCGTTGTTGGTGATCAGGCCTACCACTGTTGATGTTGGAGTCGTGCCTGGTTGTGCAGTCATGAGTAAACAGGGAGTACAGGAGGGGACTGAGCACGTACCCCTGAGGTGCCCCCGTG
Source organism: Salvelinus fontinalis (assembly GCF_029448725.1). Lineage (NCBI taxonomy): Eukaryota > Metazoa > Chordata > Actinopteri > Salmoniformes > Salmonidae > Salvelinus > Salvelinus fontinalis. The sequence goes on along the minus strand of NW_026600779.1, from coordinate 902 downwards.
TTGACGATCAGCGTGACGGATGTGTCGTTATCTACCCTTACCACCTGGTGCTGGCCCGTCAGGAAGTCCAGGATCCAGTTGCAGAGAGAGGTGTTTAGTCCCATGGTCCTTAGCTTAGTGATGAGCTATGAGGGCACTATGGTGTTGGATGCTGAGCTGTAGTCAATGAATAGCATTCTCACATAGATGTTCCTTTTGTCCAGGTGTGAAAGGGCGGTGTGGAGTGCAATAGAGATTGCATCATCTGTGGATCTGTTTGTGCGGTATGCAAATTGGAGTGGGTCTAAAGTTTCTGGGATAATGGTGTAATACTCAGTCCCAGTTGCTAATATATGCATATTATTATATTTGGATAGAAAACACTCTGAAGTTTCTAAAACTGTTTGGATGATGTCTGTGACTATAACAGAACTCATATGGCAGGCAAAAACCTGAGAAAAATCCAACCAGGAAGTGGGAAATCTGAGGTTTGTAGGTATTCAACTCTTGGTCTATCGAAAACATAGTGTCTATGGGGTCATTTTGCACTTCCTAATGCTTCCACTAGATGTCAACAGTCTTTAGAACCTTGCTTGATGCTTCTACTGTGAAGTGGGCCCGAATGAGAGGGGAATGAGTCAGGGCTCTGGCAGAATGCCTTGAGCTCGTGACGCTCGTTCACGTGAGAGCGAGCTCTGTTCCATTGCTTTTCTGAAGACAAAGGAATTCTCCGGTTGGAACATTATTGAAGATTTATGTTAATGGGATACGTGGGACGATTGCGTCCCACTTGGCCAAAAGCCAGGGAAAATGCAGAGCTCCAAATTCAAATAAAATGATATAAAAATCTAACTTTCATCAAATCACACATGTAAGATACCAAATTAAAGCTACACTCGCTACGTCTTATTTATTTATTGTCC
>NW_026600778.1:0-127440 GCF_029448725.1 Salvelinus fontinalis | reverse complement strand
ACTAGCTAGCACCACTCGGGAGGCTGTTGATACCTAGCACTACCTGTTATACTTGCTAGCAGCACTCGGGAGGCTGTTGATACCTAGCACTACCTATTATACTTGCTAGCACCACACGAGAGGTTGTTGATACCTAGCACTACCAATTATGCTTGCTAGCACCACTAGGGAGGCTGTTGAAACCTAGCACCACCTATTATACTTGCTAGCACCACTCAGGAGGCTGTTGATACCTAGCACTACCTAATAAACTTGCTAGCACCACTCGGGAGGCTGTTACTACCTATTATACTTGCTAGCACCACTCGAGAGGCTGTTGATACCTAGCACTACCTATTATACTAGCTAGCACCACTCGAGAGGCTGTTGATACCTAGCACTACCTATTATACTTGCTAGCACCACACGAGAGGCTGTTGATACCTAGCACTACCAATTATGCTTGCTAGCACCACTCGGGAGGCTGTTGATACCTAGCACTACCTATTATACTTGCTAGCACCACTGGGGAGGCTGTTGATACCTAGCACTACCTATTATACTTGCTAGCACCACTCGGGAGGCTGTTGATACCTAGCACTACCTGTTATACTTGCTAGCACCACTCGGGAGGCTGTTGATACCTAGCACTACCTATTATACTTGCTAGCACCACACGAGAGGTTGTTGATACCTAGCACTACCAATTATGCTTGCTAGCACCACTAGGGAGGCTGTTGATACCTAGCACCACCTATAATACTTGCTAGCACCACTCGGGAGGCTGTTGATACCTAGCACTACCTAATATACTTGCTAGCACCACTGGGGAGGCTGTTGTTACCTAGCACTACCTATTATACTTGCTAGCACCACACGAGAGGTTGTTGATACCTAGCACTACCAATTATGCTTGCTAGCACCACTAGGGAGGCTGTTGATACCTAGCACCACCTATAATACTTGCTAGCACCACTCGGGAGGCTGTTGATACCTAGCACTATCTAATATACTTGCTAGCACCACTGGGGAGGCTGTTGTTACCTAGCACTACCTATTATACTTGCTAGCACCACCCGGGAGGCTGTTGAAACCTAGCACTACCTATTATACTTGCTAGCACCACACGAGAGGCTGTTGATACCTAGCACTACCAATTATGCTTGCTAGCACCACTCGGGAGGCTGTTGATACCTAGCACTACCTATTATACTTGCTAGCACCACTGGGGAGGCTGTTGATACCTAGCACTACGTATTATACTTGCTAGCACCACTCGGGAGGCTGTTGATACCTAGCACTACCTGTTATACTTGCTAGCACCACTCGGGAGGCTGTTGATACCTAGCACTACCTATTATACTTGCTAGCACCACACGAGAGGTTGTTGATACCTAGCACTACCAATTGTGCTTGCTAGCACCACTAGGGAGGCTGTTGATACCTAGCACCACCTATAATACTTGCTAGCACCACTCGGGAGGCTGTTGATACCTAGCACTACCTAATATACTTGCTAGCACCACTGGGGAGGCTGTTGTTACCTAGCACTACCTATTATACTTGCTAGCACCACACGAGAGGTTGTTGATACCTAGCACTACCAATTATGCTTGCTAGCACCACTAGGGAGGCTGTTGATACCTAGCACCACCTATAATACTTGCTAGCACCACTCGGGAGGCTGTTGATACCTAGCACTACCTAATATACTTGCTAGCACCACTGGGGAGGCTGTTGTTACCTAGCACTACCTATTATACTTGCTAGCACCACCCGGGAGGCTGTTGAAACCTAGCACTACCTATTATACTTGCTAGCACCACTCGGGAGGCTGTTACTACCTATTAAACTTGCTAGCACCACTCGAGACGCTGTTGAAACCTAGCACTACATATTATACTTGCTAGCACCACTCGGGAGGCTGTTGATACCTAGCACTACCTATTATACTTGCTAGCACCACTCGGGAGGCTGTTACTACCTATTAAACTTGCTAGCACCACTCGAGACGCTGTTGATACCTAGCACTACCTATTATACTTGCTAGCACCACTCGGGAGGCTTTTGATACCTAGCACTACCTATTATACTTGCTAGCACCACTCGGGAGGCTGTTACTACCTATTATACTTGCTAGCACCACTCGAGAGGCTGTTGATACCTAGCACTACCTATTATACTTGCTAGCACCACTCGGGAGGCTGTTACTACCTATTATACTTGCTTGCACCACTCGAGAGGCTGTTGATACCTAGCACTACCTATTATACTTGCTAGCACCACTCGGGAGGCTGTTACTACCTATTATACTTGCTAGCACCACTCGAGAGGCTGTTGATACCTAGCACTACCTGTTATACTTGCTAGCACCACTCGGGAGGCTGTTACTACCTATTATGCTTGCTAGCACCACAGGGGAGGTTGTTGATACCTAGCACTACCTATTATGCTTGCTAGCGCCACTCGGGAGGCTGTTGATACCTAGCACTACCTATTATACTAGCTAGCACCACTCGGGAGGCTGTTGATACCTAGCACTACCTGTTATACTTGCTAGCAGCACTCGGGAGGCTGTTGATACCTAGCACTACCTATTATACTTGCTAGCACCACACGAGAGGTTGTTGATACCTAGCACTACCAATTATGCTTGCTAGCACCACTAGGGAGGCTGTTGAAACCTAGCACCACCTATTATACTTGCTAGCACCACTCAGGAGGCTGTTGATACCTAGCACTACCTAATAAACTTGCTAGCACCACTCGGGAGGCTGTTACTACCTATTATACTTGCTAGCACCACTCGAGAGGCTGTTGATACCTAGCACTACCTATTATACTAGCTAGCACCACTCGAGAGGCTGTTGATACCTAGCACTACCTATTATACTTGCTAGCACCACACGAGAGGCTGTTGATACCTAGCACTACCAATTATGCTTGCTAGCACCACTCGGGAGGCTGTTGATACCTAGCACTACCTATTATACTTGCTAGCACCACTGGGGAGGCTGTTGATACCTAGCACTACCTATTATACTTGCTAGCACCACTCGGGAGGCTGTTGATACCTAGCACTACCTGTTATACTTGCTAGCACCACTCGGGAGGCTGTTGATACCTAGCACTACCTATTATACTTGCTAGCACCACACGAGAGGTTGTTGATACCTAGCACTACCAATTATGCTTGCTAGCACCACTAGGGAGGCTGTTGATACCTAGCACCACCTATAATACTTGCTAGCACCACTCGGGAGGCTGTTGATACCTAGCACTACCTAATATACTTGCTAGCACCACTGGGGAGGCTGTTGTTACCTAGCACTACCTATTATACTTGCTAGCACCACACGAGAGGTTGTTGATACCTAGCACTACCAATTATGCTTGCTAGCACCACTAGGGAGGCTGTTGATACCTAGCACCACCTATAATACTTGCTAGCACCACTCGGGAGGCTGTTGATACCTAGCACTATCTAATATACTTGCTAGCACCACTGGGGAGGCTGTTGTTACCTAGCACTACCTATTATACTTGCTAGCACCACCCGGGAGGCTGTTGAAACCTAGCACTACCTATTATACTTGCTAGCACCACTCGGGAGGCTGTTACTACCTATTAAACTTGCTAGCACCACTCGAGACGCTGTTGAAACCTAGCACTACATATTATACTTGCTAGCACCACTCGGGAGGCTGTTGATACCTAGCACTACCTATTATACTTGCTAGCACCACTCGGGAGGCTGTTACTACCTATTAAACTTGCTAGCACCACTCGAGACGCTGTTGATACCTAGCACTACCTATTATACTTGCTAGCACCACTCGGGAGGCTGTTGATACCTAGCACTACCTATTATAGTTGCTAGCACCATTCGGGAGGCTGTTACTACCTATTATACTTGCTAGCACCACTCGGGAGACTTTTGATACCTAGCACTACCTATTATACTTGCTAGCACCACTCGGGAGGCTGTTACTACCTATTATACTTGCTAGCACCACTCGAGAGGCTGTTGATACCTAGCACTACCTATTATACTTGCTAGCACCACTCGGGAGGCTGTTACTACCTATTATACTTGCTTGCACCACTCGAGAGGCTGTTGATACCTAGCACTACCTATTATACTTGCTAGCACCACTCGGGAGGCTGTTACTACCTATTATACTTGCTAGCACCACTCGAGAGGCTGTTGATACCTAGCACTACCTGTTATACTTGCTAGCACCACTCGGGAGGCTGTTACTACCTATTATGCTTGCTAGCACCACAGGGGAGGTTGTTGATACCTAGCACTACCTATTATGCTTGCTAGCGCCACTCGGGAGGCTGATGATACCTAGCACTACCTATTATACTAGCTAGCACCACTCGGGAGGCTGTTGATACCTAGCACTACCTGTTATACTTGCTAGCAGCACTCGGGAGGCTGTTGATACCTAGCACTACCTATTATACTTGCTAGCACCACACGAGAGGTTGTTGATACCTAGCACTACCAATTATGCTTGCTAGCACCACTAGGGAGGCTGTTGAAACCTAGCACCACCTATTATACTTGCTAGCACCACTCAGGAGGCTGTTGATACCTAGCACTACCTAATAAACTTGCTAGCACCACTGGGGAGGCTGTTGTTACCTAGCACTACCTATTATACTTGTTAGCACCACCCAGGAGGCTGTTGAAACCTAGCACTACCTATTATACTTGCTAGCACCACTCGGGAGGGTGTTACTACCTATTAAACTTGCTAGCACCACTCGAGACGCTGTTGAAACCTAGCACTACCTATTATACTTGCTAGCACCACTCGGGAGGCTGTTGATACCTAGCACTACCTATTATACTTGCTAGCACCACTCGGGAGGCTGTTACTACCTATTAAACTTGCTAGCACCACTCGAGACGCTGTTGAAACCTAGCACTACCTATTATACTTGCTAGCACCACTCGGGAGGCTGTTGATACCTAGCACTACCTATTATAGTTGCTAGCACCATTCGGGAGGCTGTTACTACCTATTATACTTGCTAGCACCACTCGGGAGGCTGTTGATACCTAGCACTACCTATTATACTTGCTAGCACCACTCGGGAGGCTGTTACTACCTATTATACTTGCTAGCACCACTCGAGAGGCTGTTGATACCTAGCACTACCTATTATACTTGCTAGCACCACTCGGGAGGCTGTTACTACCTATTATACTTGCTAGCACCACTCGAGAGGCTGATGATACCTAGCACTACCTATTATACTTGCTAGCACCACTCGGGAGGCTGTTGATAACTAGCACTACCTATTATACTTGCTAGCAACACTCGGGAGTCTGTTACTACCTATTATACTTGCTAGCACCACTCGAGAGGCTGTTGATACCTAGCACTACCTATTATACTTGCTAGCACCACTCGGGAGGCTGTTACTACCTATTATACTTGCTAGCACCACTCGAGAGGCTGTTGATACCTAGCACTACCTATTATACTTGCTAGCACCACTCGGGAGGCTGTTACTACCTATTATACTTGCTAGCACCACTCGAGAGGCTGATGATACCTAGCACTACCTATTATACTTGCTAGCACCACTCGGGAGGCTGTTACTACCTATTAAACTTGCTAGCACCACTCGAGACGCTGTTGAAACCTAGCACTACCTATTATACTTGCTAGCACCACTCGGGAGGCTGTTGATACCTAGCACTACCTATTATAGTTGCTAGCACCATTCGGGAGGCTGTTACTACCTATTATACTTGCTAGCACCACTCGGGAGGCTGTTGATACCTAGCACTACCTATTATACTTGCTAGCACCACTCGGGAGGCTGTTACTACCTATTAAACTTGCTAGCACCACTCGAGACGCTGTTGAAACCTAGCACTACCTATTATACTTGCTAGCACCACTCGGGAGGCTGTTGATACCTAGCACTACCTATTATACTTGCTAGCACCACTCGGGAGGCTGTTACTACCTATTAAACTTGCTAGCACCACTCGAGACGCTGTTGAAACCTAGCACTACCTATTATACTTGCTAGCACCACTCGGGAGGCTGTTGATACCTAGCACTACCTATTATAGTTGCTAGCACCATTCGGGAGGCTGTTACTACCTATTATACTTGCTAGCACCACTCGGGAGGCTGTTGATACCTAGCACTACCTATTATACTTGCTAGCACCACTCGGGAGGCTGTTACTACCTATTATACTTGCTAGCACCACTCGAGAGGCTGTTGATACCTAGCACTACCTATTATACTTGCTAGCAACACTCGGGAGTCTGTTACTACCTATTATACTTGCTAGCACCACTCGAGAGGCTGTTGATACCTAGCACTACCTATTATACTTGCTAGCACCACTCGGGAGGCTGTTACTACCTATTAAACTTGCTAGCACCACTCGAGACGCTGTTAATACCTAGCACTACCTATTATACTTGCTAGCACCACACGAGAGGCTGTTGATACCTAGCACTACCTATTATGCTTGCTAGCACCACAGGGGAGGTTGTTGATACCTAGCACTACCTATTATGCTTGCTAGCACCACAGGGGAGGTTGTTGATACCTAGCACTACCTATTATGCTTGCAAGCACCACTCGGGAGGCTGTTGATACCTAGCACTACCTATTATACTTGCTAGCAACACTCGGGACGCTGTTACTACCTATTATACTTGCTAGCACCACTCGAGAGTCTGTTGATACCTAGCACTACCTATTATACTTGCTAGCACCACTCGGGAGGCTGTTACTACCTATTATACTTGCTAGCACCACTCGAGAGGCTGTTGATACCTAGCACTACCTATTATACTTTCTAGCACCACTCGAGAGGCTGTTAATACCTAGCACTACCTATTATACTTGCTAGCACCACACGAGAGGCTGTTGATACCTATCACTACCTATTATACTTGCTAGCACCACTCGGAAGGCTGTTGATACCTAGCACTACCTATTATGCTTGCTAGCACCACTTGGGAGGCTGTTGAAACCTAGCATTACCTACTATGCTTGCTAGCACCACTCGGGAGGCTGTTGATAACTAGCACTACCTATTATACTTGCTAGCACCACACGAGAGGTTGTTGATACCTAGCACTACCAATTATGCTTGCTAGCACCACTAGGGAGGCTGTTGATACCTAGCACCACCTATAATACTTGCTAGCACCACTCGGGAGGCTGTTGATACCTAGGACTACCTAATATACTTGCTAGCACCACTGGGGAGGCTGTTGTTACCTAGCACTACCTATTATACTTGCTAGCACCACCCGGGAGGCTGTTGAAACCTAGCACTACCTATTATACTTGCTAGCACCACTCGGGAGGCTGTTACTACCTATTAAACTTGCTAGCACCACTCGAGACGCTGTTGAAACCTAGCACTACCTATTTTACTTGCTAGCACCACTCGGGAGGCTGTTGATACCTAGCACTACCTATTATACTTGCTAGCACCACTCGGGAGGCTGTTGATACCTAGCACTACCTATTATACTTGCTAGCACCACTCGGGAGGCTGTTGATACCTAGCACTTTCTATTAAACTTGCTAGCACCACTCGAGACGCTGTTGATACCTAGCACTACCTATTATACTTGCTAGCACCACTCGGGAGGCTGTTGATACCTAGCACTACCTATTATAGTTGCTAGCACCATTCGGGAGGCTGTTACTACCTATTATACTTTCTAGCACCACTCGGGAGGCTGTTGATACCTAGCACTACCTATTATACTTGCTAGCACCACTCGGGAGGCTGTTACTACCTATTATACTTGCTAGCACCACTCGAGAGGCTGTTGATACCTAGCACTACCTATTATACTTGCTAGCACCACTCGGGAGGCTGTTGATACCTAGCACTACCTATTATACTTGCTAGCAACACTCGGGAGGCTGTTACTACCTATTATACTTGCTAGCACCACTCGAGAGGCTGTTGATACCTAGCACTACCTATTATACTTGCTAGTACCACGCTGGAGGCTGTTACTACCTATTATACTTGCTAGCACCACTCGAGAGGCTGTTGATACCTAGCACTACCTGTTATACTTGCTAGCACCACTCGGGAGGCTGTTACTACCTATTATGCTTGCTAGCACCACAGGGGAGGTTGTTGATACCTAGCACTACCTATTATGCTTGCTAGCACCACTCGGGAGGCTGTTGATACCTAGCACTACCTATTATACTAGCTAGCACCACTCGGGAGGCTGTTGATACCTAGCACTACCTGTTATACTTGCTAGCACCACTCGGGAGGCTGTTGATACCTAGCACTACCTATTATACTTGCTAGCACCACACGAGAGGTTGTTGATACCTAGCACTACCAATTATGCTTGCTAGCACCACTAGGGAGGCTGTTGATACCTAGCACCACCTATAATACTTGCTAGCACCACTCGGGAGGCTGTTGATACCTAGCACTACCTAATATACTTGCTAGCACCACTGGGGAGGCTGTTGTTACCTAGCACTACCTATTATACTTGTTACCACCACCCGGGAGGCTGTTGAAACCTAGCACTACCTATTATACTTGCTAGCACCACTCGGGAGGGTGTTACTACCTATTAAACTTGCTAGCACCACTCGAGACGCTGTTGAAACCTAGCACTACCTATTATACTTGCTAGCACCACTCGGGAGGCTGTTGATACCTAGCACTACCTATTATACTTGCTAGCACCACTCGGGAGGCTGTTACTACCTATTAAACTTGCTAGCACCACTCGAGACGCTGTTGAAACCTAGCACTACCTATTATACTTGCTAGCACCACTCGGGAGGCTGTTGATACCTAGCACTACCTATTATAGTTGCTAGCACCATTCGGGAGGCTGTTACTACCTATTATCCTTGCTAGCACCACTCGGGAGGCTGTTGATACCTAGCACTACCTATTATACTTGCTAGCACCACTCGGGAGGCTGTTACTACCTATTATACTTGCTAGCACCACTCGAGAGGCTGTTGATACCTAGCACTACCTATTATACTTGCTAGCACCACTCGGGAGGCTGTTACTACCTATTATACTTGCTAGCACCACTCGAGAGGCTGATGATACCTAGCACTACCTATTATACTTGCTAGCACCACTCGGGAGGCTGTTGATACCTAGCACTACCTATTATATTTGCTAGCAACACTCGGGAGTCTGTTACTACCTATTATACTTGCTAGCACCACTCGAGAGGCTGTTGATACCTAGCACTACCTATTATACTTGCTAGCACCACTCGGGAGGCTGTTACTACCTATTAAACTTGCTAGCACCACTCGAGACGCTGTTGATACCTAGCACTACCTATTATACTTGCTAGCACAACTCGGGAGGCTGTTGATACCTAGCACTACCTATTATAGTTGCTAGCACCATTCGGGAGGCTGTTACTACCTATTATACTTGCTAGCACCACTCGGGAGGCTTTTGATACCTAGCACTACCTATTATACTTGCTAGCACCACTCGGGAGGCTGTTACTACCTATTATACTTGCTTGCACCACTCGAGAGGCTGTTGATACCTAGCACTACCTATTATACTTGCTAGCACCACTCGGGAGGCTGTTACTACCTATTATACTTGCTAGCACCACTCGAGAGGCTGTTGATACCTAGCACTACCTGTTATACTTGCTAGCACCACTCGGGAGGCTGTTACTACCTATTATGCTAGGTAGCACCACAGGGGAGGTTGTTGATACCTAGCACTACCTATTATGCTTGCTAGCACCACTCGGGAGGCTGTTGATACCTAGCACTACCTATTATACTAGCTAGCACCACTCGGGAGGCTGTTGATACCTAGCACTACCTGTTATACTTGCTAGCAGCACTCGGGAGGCTGTTGATACCTAGCACTACCTATTATACTTGCTAGCACCACACGAGAGGTTGTTGATACCTAGCACTACCAATTATGCTTGCTAGCACCACTAGGGAGGCTGTTGAAACCAAGCACCACCTATCATACTTGCTAGCACCACTTAGGAGGCTGTTGATACCTAGCACTACCTAATATACTTGCTAGCACCACTGGGGAGGCTGTTGTTACCTAGCACTACCTATTATACTTGTTAGCACCACCCAGGAGGCTGTTGAAACCTAGCACTACCTATTATACTTGCTAGCACCACTCGGGAGGCTGTTGATACCTAGCACTACCTATTATACTTGCTAGCACCACTCGGGAGGCTGTTACTACCTATTAAACTTGCTAGCACCACTCGAGACGCTGTTGAAACCTAGCACTACCTATTATACTTGCTAGCACCACTCGGGAGGCTGTTGATACCTAGCACTACCTATTATAGTTGCTAGCACCATTCGGGAGGCTGTTACTACCTATTATACTTGCTAGCACCACTCGGGAGGCTGTTGACACCTAGCACTACCTATTATACTTGCTAGCACCACTCGGGAGGCTGTTACTACCTATTATACTTGCTAGCACCACTCGGGAGGCTGTTGATACCTAGCACTACCTATTATACTTGCTAGCACCACTCGGGAGGCTGTTACTACCTATTATACTTGCTAGCACCACTCGAGAGGCTGATGATACCTAGCACTACCTATTATACTTGCTAGCACCACTCGGGAGGCTGTTGATACCTAGCACTACCTACTATACTTGCTAGCAACACTCGGGAGTCTGTTACTACCTATTATACTTGCTAGCACCACTCGAGAGGCTGTTGATACCTAGCACTACCTATTATACTTGCTAGCACCACTCGGGAGGCTGTTACTACCTATTAAACTTGCTAGCACCACTCGAGACGCTGTTGAAACCTAGCACTACCTATTATACTTGCTAGCACCACTCGGGAGGCTGTTGATACCTAGCACTACCTATTATAGTTGCTAGCACCATTCGGGAGGCTGTTACTACCTATTATACTTGCTAGCACCACTCGTGAGGCTGTTGATACCTAGCACTACCTATTATACTTGCTAGCACCACTCGGGAGGCTGTTACTACCTATTATACTTGCTAGCACCACTCGAGAGGCTGTTGATACCTAGCACTACCTATTATACTTGCTAGCACCACTCGGGAGGCTGTTACTACCTATTATACTTGCTAGCACCACTCGAGAGGCTGATGATACCTAGCACTACCTATTATACTTGCTAGCACCACTCGGGAGGCTGTTGATACCTAGCACTACCTATTATACTTGCTAGCACCACTCGGGAGGCTGTTGATACCTAGCACTACCTATTATACTTGCTAGCAACACTCGGGAGGCTGTTACTACCTATTATACTTGCTAGCACCACTCGAGAGGCTGTTGATACCTAGCACTACCTATTATACTTGCTAGCACCACTCGGGAGGCTGTTACTACCTATTATACTTGCTAGCACCACTCGAGAGGCTGTTGATACCTAGCACTACCTATTATACTTGCTAGCATCACTCGGGAGGCTGTTACTACCTATTATACTTGCTAGTACCACTCGAGAGGCTGTTGATACCTAGCACTACCTATTATACTTTCTAGCACCACTCGAGAGGCTGTTAATACCTAGCACTACCTATTATACTTGCTAGCACCACACGAGAGGCTGTTGATACCTAGCACTACCTATTATGCTTGCTAGCACAACTTGGGAGGCTGTTGAAACCTAGCACTACCTACTATGCTTGCTAGCACCACTCGGGAGGCTGTTGATACCTAGCACTACCTATTATGCTTGCTAGCACCACAGGGGAGGTTGTTGATACCTAGCACTACCTATTATGCTTGCAAGCACCACTCGGGAGGCTGTTGATACCTAGCACAACCTATTATACTAGCTAGCACCACTCTGGAGGCTGTTGATACCTAGCACTACCTATTATACTTGCTAGCACCACTCGGGAGGCTGTTGATACCTAGCACTACCTATTATACTTGCTAGCACCACTCGGGAGGCTGTTGATACCTAGCACTACCTATTATACTTGCTAGCACCACTCGGGGGGCTGTTGATACCTAGCACTACCTATTATACTTGCTAGCAACACTCGGGACGCTGTTACTACCTATTATACTTGCTAGCACCACTCGAGAGGCTGTTGATACCTAGCACTACCTATTATACTTGCTAGCACCACTCGGGAGGCTGTTACTACCTATTATACTTGCTAGCACCACTCGAGAGGCTGTTGATACCTAGCACTACCTATTATACTTTCTAGCACCACTCGAGAGGCTGTTGATACCTATCACTACCTATTATACTTGCTAGCACCACTCGGAAGGCTGTTGATACCTAGCACTACCTATTATGCTTGCTAGCACCACTTGGGAGGCTGTTGAAACCTAGCACTACCTACTATGCTTGCTAGCACCACTCGGGAGGCTGTTGATAACTAGCACTACCTATTATGCTTGCTAGCACCACAGGGGAGGTTGTTGATACCTAGCACTACCTATAATGCTTGCTAGCACCACTCGGGAGAATGTTGATACCTAGCACTACCTATTATACTAGCTAGCACCACTCGGGAGGCTGTTGATACCTAGCACTACCTGTTATACTTGCTAGCACCACTCGGGAGGCTGTTGATACCTAGCACTACCTATTATACTTGCTAGCACCACACGAGAGGTTGTTGATACCTAGCACTACCAATTATGCTTGCTAGCACCACTAGGGAGGCTGTTGATACCTAGCACCACCTATAATACTTGCTAGCACCACTCGGGAGGCTGTTGATACCTAGGACTACCTATTATACTTGCTAGCACCACTGGGGAGGCTGTTGTTACCTAGCACTACCTATTATACTTGCTAGCACCACCCGGGAGGCTGTTGAAACCTAGCACTACCTATTATACTTGCTAGCACCACTCGGGAGGCTGTTACTACCTATTAAACTTGCTAGCACCACTCGAGACGCTGTTGAAACCTAGCACTACCTATTATACTTGCTAGCACCACTCGGGAGGCTGTTGATACCTAGCACTACCTATTATACTTGCTAGCACCACTCGGGAGGCTGTTACTACCTATTAAACTTGCTAGCACCACTCGAGACGCTGTTGATACCTAGCACTACCTATTATACTTGCTAGCACCACTCGGGAGGCTGTTGATACCTAGCACTACCTATTATAGTTGCTAGCACCATTCGGGAGGCTGTTACTACCTATTATACTTGCTAGCACCACTCGGGAGGCTGTTGATACCTAGCACTACCTATTATACTTGCTAGCACCACTCGGGAGGCTGTTACTACCTATTATACTTGCTAGCACCACTCGAGAGGCTGATGATACCTAGCACTACCTATTATACTTGCTAGCACCACTCGGGAGGCTGTTGATACCTAGCACTACCTATTATACTTGCTAGCAACACTCGGGAGTCTGTTACTACCTATTATACTTGCTAGCACCACTCGAGAGGCTGTTGATACCTAGCACTACCTATTATACTTGCTAGCACCACTCGGGAGGCTGTTACTACCTATTAAACTTGCTAGCACCACTCGAGACGCTGTTGAAACCTAGCACTACCTATTATACTTGCTAGCACCACTCGGGAGGCTGTTGATACCTAGCACTACCTATTATAGTTGCTAGCACCATTCGGGAGGCTGTTACTACCTATTATACTTGCTAGCACCACTCGGGAGGCTGTTGATACCTAGCACTACCTATTATACTTGCTAGCACCACTCGGGAGGCTGTTACTACCTATTATACTTGCTAGCACCACTCGAGAGGCTGTTGATACCTAGCACTACCTATTATGCTTGCTAGCACCACTTGGGAGGCTGTTGAAACCTAGCACTACCTACTATGCTTGCTAGCACCACTCGGGAGGCTGTTGATACCTAGCACTACCTATTATGCTTGCTAGCACCACAGGGGAGGTTGTTGATACCTAGCACTACCTATTATGCTTGCAAGCACCACTCGGGAGGCTGTTGACACCTAGCACAACCTATTATACTAGCTAGCACCACTCTGGAGGCTGTTGATACCTAGCACTACCTATTATACTTGCTAGCACCACTCGGGAGGCTGTTGATACCTAGCACTACCTATTATAATTGCTAGCACCACAGGGGAGGTTGTTGATACCTAGCACTACCTATTATACTTGCTAGCAACACTCGGGAGTCTGTTACTACCTATTATACTTGCTAGCACCACTCGAGAGGCTGTTGATACCTAGCACTACCTATTATACTTGCTAGCACCACTCGGGAGGCTGTTACTACCTATTAAACTTGCTAGCACCACTCGAGACGCTGTTGAAACCTAGCACTACCTATTATACTTGCTAGCACCACTCGGGAGGCTGTTGATACCTAGCACTACCTATTATAGTTGCTAGCACCATTCGGGAGGCTGTTACTACCTATTATACTTGCTAGCACCACTCGGGAGGCTGTTGATACCTAGCACTACCTATTATACTTGCTAGCACCACTCGGGAGGCTGTTACTACCTATTATACTTGCTAGCACCACTCGAGAGGCTGTTGATACCTAGCACTACCTATTATGCTTGCTAGCACCACTTGGGAGGCTGTTGAAACCTAGCACTACCTACTATGCTTGCTAGCACCACTCGGGAGGCTGTTGATACCTAGCACTACCTATTATGCTTGCTAGCACCACAGGGGAGGTTGTTGATACCTAGCACTACCTATTATGCTTGTAAGCACCACTCGGGAGGCTGTTGACACCTAGCACAACCTATTATACTAGCTAGCACCACTCTGGAGGCTGTTGAAACCTAGCACTACCTATTATACTTGTTAGCACCACCCAGGAGGCTGTTGAAACCTAGCACTACCTATTATACTTGCTAGCACCACTCGGGAGGGTGTTACTACCTATTAAACTTGCTAGCACCACTCGAGACGCTGTTGAAACCTAGCACTACCTATTATACTTGCTAGCACCACTCGGGAGGCTGTTGATACCTAGCACTACCTATTATACTTGCTAGCACCACTCGGGAGGCTGTTACTACCTATTAAACTTGCTAGCACCACTCGAGACGCTGTTGAAACCTAGCACTACCTATTATACTTGCTAGCACCACTCGGGAGGCTGTTGATACCTAGCACTACCTATTATAGTTGCTAGCACCATTCGGGAGGCTGTTACTACCTATTATACTTGCTAGCACCACTCGGGAGGCTGTTGATACCTAGCACTACCTATTATACTTGCTAGCACCACTCGGGAGGCTGTTACTACCTATTATACTTGCTAGCACCACTCGAGAGGCTGTTGATACCTAGCACTACCTATTATACTTGCTAGCACCACTCGGGAGGCTGTTACTACCTATTATACTTGCTAGCACCACTCGAGAGGCTGATGATACCTAGCACTACCTATTATACTTGCTAGCACCACTCGGGAGGCTGTTGATACCTAGCACTACCTATTATACTTGCTAGCAACACTCGGGAGTCTGTTACTACCTATTATACTTGCTAGCACCACTCGAGAGGCTGTTGAAACCTAGCACTACCTATTATACTTGCTAGCACCACTCGGGAGGCTGTTGATACCTAGCACTACCTATTATAGTTGCTAGCACCATTCGGGAGGCTGTTACTACCTATTATACTTGCTAGCACCACTCGGGAGGCTGTTGATACCTAGCACTACCTATTATACTTGCTAGCAACACTCGGGAGGCTGTTACTACCTATTATACTTGCTAGCACCACTCGAGAGGCTGTTGATACCTAGCACTACCTATTATACTTGCTAGCACCACTCGGGAGGCTGTTACTACCTATTATACTTGCTAGCACCACTCGAGAGGCTGTTGATACCTAGCACTACCTATTATACTTTCTAGCACCACTCGAGACGCTGTTGAAACCTAGCACTACCTATTATACTTGCTAGCACCACTCGGGAGGCTGTTGATACCTAGCACTACCTATTATAGTTGCTAGCACCATTCGGGAGGCTGTTACTACCTATTATACTTGCTAGCACCACTCGGGAGGCTGTTGATACCTAGCACTACCTATTATACTTGCTAGCACCACTCGGGAGGCTGTTACTACCTATTATACTTGCTAGCACCACTCGAGAGGCTGTTGATACCTAGCACTACCTATTATGCTTGCTAGCACCACTTGGGAGGCTGTTGAAACCTAGCACTACCTACTATGCTTGCTAGCACCACTCGGGAGGCTGTTGATACCTAGCACTACCTATTATGCTTGCTAGCACCACAGGGGAGGTTGTTGATACCTAGCACTACCTATTATGCTTGCAAGCACCACTCGGGAGGCTGTTGACACCTAGCACAACCTATTATACTAGCTAGCACCACTCTGGAGGCTGTTGAAACCTAGCACTACCTATTATACTTGTTAGCACCACCCAGGAGGCTGTTGAAACCTAGCACTACCTATTATACTTGCTAGCACCACTCGGGAGGGTGTTACTACCTATTAAACTTGCTAGCACCACTCGAGACGCTGTTGAAACCTAGCACTACCTATTATACTTGCTAGCACCACTCGGGAGGCTGTTGATACCTAGCACTACCTATTATACTTGCTAGCACCACTCGGGAGGCTGTTACTACCTATTAAACTTGCTAGCACCACTCGAGACGCTGTTGAAACCTAGCACTACCTATTATACTTGCTAGCACCACTCGGGAGGCTGTTGATACCTAGCACTACCTATTATAGTTGCTAGCACCATTCGGGAGGCTGTTACTACCTATTATACTTGCTAGCACCACTCGGGAGGCTGTTGATACCTAGCACTACCTATTATACTTGCTAGCACCACTCGGGAGGCTGTTACTACCTATTATACTTGCTAGCACCACTCGAGAGGCTGTTGATACCTAGCACTACCTATTATACTTGCTAGCACCACTCGGGAGGCTGTTACTACCTATTATACTTGCTAGCACCACTCGAGAGGCTGATGATACCTAGCACTACCTATTATACTTGCTAGCACCACTCGGGAGGCTGTTGATACCTAGCACTACCTATTATACTTGCTAGCAACACTCGGGAGTCTGTTACTACCTATTATACTTGCTAGCACCACTCGAGAGGCTGTTGATACCTAGCACTACCTATTATACTTTCTAGCACCACTCGAGACGCTGTTGAAACCTAGCACTACCTATTATACTTGCTAGCACCACTCGGGAGGCTGTTGATACCTAGCACTACCTATTATAGTTGCTAGCACCATTCGGGAGGCTGTTACTACCTATTATACTTGCTAGCACCACTCGGGAGGCTGTTGATACCTAGCACTACCTATTATACTTGCTAGCACCACTCGGGAGGCTGTTACTACCTATTATACTTGCTAGCACCACTCGAGAGGCTGTTGATACCTAGCACTACCTATTATGCTTGCTAGCACCACTTGGGAGGCTGTTGAAACCTAGCACTACCTACTATGCCTGCTAGCACCACTCGGGAGGCTGTTGATACCTAGCACTACCTATTATGCTTGCTAGCACCACAGGGGAGGTTGTTGATACCTAGCACTACCTATTATGCTTGCAAGCACCACTCGGGAGGCTGTTGACACCTAGCACAACCTATTATACTAGCTAGCACCACTCTGGAGGCTGTTGAAACCTAGCACTACCTATTATACTTGTTAGCACCACCCAGGAGGCTGTTGAAACCTAGCACTACCTATTATACTTGCTAGCACCACTCGGGAGGGTGTTACTACCTATTAAACTTGCTAGCACCACTCGAGACGCTGTTGAAACCTAGCACTACCTATTATACTTGCTAGCACCACTCGGGAGGCTGTTGATACCTAGCACTACCTATTATACTTGCTAGCACCACTCGGGAGGCTGTTACTACCTATTAAACTTGCTAGCACCACTCGAGACGCTGTTGAAACCTAGCACTACCTATTATACTTGCTAGCACCACTCGGGAGGCTGTTGATACCTAGCACTACCTATTATAGTTGCTAGCACCATTCGGGAGGCTGTTACTACCTATTATACTTGCTAGCACCACTCGGGAGGCTGTTGATACCTAGCACTACCTATTATACTTGCTAGCACCACTCGGGAGGCTGTTACTACCTATTATACTTGCTAGCACCACTCGAGAGGCTGTTGATACCTAGCACTACCTATTATACTTGCTAGCACCACTCGGGAGGCTGTTACTACCTATTATACTTGCTAGCACCACTCGAGAGGCTGATGATACCTAGCACTACCTATTATACTTGCTAGCACCACTCGGGAGGCTGTTGATACCTAGCACTACCTATTATACTTGCTAGCAACACTCGGGAGTCTGTTACTACCTATTATACTTGCTAGCACCACTCGAGAGGCTGTTGATACCTAGCACTACCTATTATACTTGCTAGCACCACTCGGGAGGCTGTTACTACCTATTAAACTTGCTAGCACCACTCGAGACGCTGTTGAAACCTAGCACTACCTATTATACTTGCTAGCACCACTCGGGAGGCTGTTGATACCTAGCACTACCTATTATAGTTGCTAGCACCATTCGGGAGGCTGTTACTACCTATTATACTTGCTAGCACCACTCGGGAGGCTGTTGATACCTAGCACTACCTATTATACTTGCTAGCAACACTCGGGAGGCTGTTACTACCTATTATACTTGCTAGCACCACTCGAGAGGCTGTTGATACCTAGCACTACCTATTATACTTGCTAGCACCACTCGGGAGGCTGTTACTACCTATTATACTTGCTAGCACCACTCGAGAGGTTGTTGATACCTAGCACTACCTATTATGCTTGCTAGCACCACAGGGGAGGTTGTTGATACCTAGCACTACCTATTATGCTTGCAAGCACCACTCGGGAGGCTGTTGATACCTAGCACTACCTATTATACTTGCTAGCAACACTCGGGACGCTGTTACTACCTATTATACTTGCTAGCACCACTCGAGAGTCTGTTGATACCTAGCACTACCTATTATACTTGCTAGCACCACTCGGGAGGCTGTTACTACCTATTATACTTGCTAGCACCACTCGAGAGGCTGTTGATACCTAGCACTACCTATTATACTTTCTAGCACCACTCGAGAGGCTGTTAATACCTAGCACTACCTATTATACTTGCTAGCACCACACGAGAGGCTGTTGATACCTATCACTACCTATTATACTTGCTAGCACCACTCGGAAGGCTGTTGATACCTAGCACTACCTATTATGCTTGCTAGCACCACTTGGGAGGCTGTTGAAACCTAGCATTACCTACTATGCTTGCTAGCACCACTCGGGAGGCTGTTGATAACTAGCACTACCTATTATACTTGCTAGCACCACACGAGAGGTTGTTGATACCTAGCACTACCAATTATGCTTGCTAGCACCACTAGGGAGGCTGTTGATACCTAGCACCACCTATAATACTTGCTAGCACCACTCGGGAGGCTGTTGATACCTAGGACTACCTAATATACTTGCTAGCACCACTGGGGAGGCTGTTGTTACCTAGCACTACCTATTATACTTGCTAGCACCACCCGGGAGGCTGTTGAAACCTAGCACTACCTATTATACTTGCTAGCACCACTCGGGAGGCTGTTACTACCTATTAAACTTGCTAGCACCACTCGAGACGCTGTTGAAACCTAGCACTACCTATTATACTTGCTAGCACCACTCGGGAGGCTGTTGATACCTAGCACTACCTATTATACTTGCTAGCACCACTCGGGAGGCTGTTGATACCTAGCACTACCTATTATACTTGCTAGCACCACTCGGGAGGCTGTTGATACCTAGCACTACCTATTAAACTTGCTAGCACCACTCGAGACGCTGTTGATACCTAGCACTACCTATTATACTTGCTAGCACCACTCGGGAGGCTGTTGATACCTAGCACTACCTATTATAGTTGCTAGCACCATTCGGGAGGCTGTTACTACCTATTATACTTGCTAGCACCACTCGGGAGGCTGTTGATACCTAGCACTACCTATTATACTTGCTAGCACCACTCGGGAGGCTGTTACTACCTATTATACTTGCTAGCACCACTCGAGAGGCTGTTGATACCTAGCACTACCTATTATACTTGCTAGCACCACTCGGGAGGCTGTTGATACCTAGCACTACCTATTATACTTGCTAGCAACACTCGGGAGGCTGTTACTACCTATTATACTTGCTAGCACCACTCGAGAGGCTGTTGATACCTAGCACTACCTATTATACTTGCTAGCACCACGCTGGAGGCTGTTACTACCTATTATACTTGCTAGCACCACTCGAGAGGCTGTTGATACCTAGCACTACCTGTTATACTTGCTAGCACCACTCGGGAGGCTGTTACTACCTATTATGCTTGCTAGCACCACAGGGGAGGTTGTTGATACCTAGCACTACCTATTATGCTTGCTAGCACCACTCGGGAGGCTGTTGATACCTAGCACTACCTATTATACTAGCTAGCACCACTCGGGAGGCTGTTGATACCTAGCACTACCTGTTATACTTGCTAGCACCACTCGGGAGGCTGTTGATACCTAGCACTACCTATTATACTTGCTAGCACCACACGAGAGGTTGTTGATACCTAGCACTACCAATTATGCTTGCTAGCACCACTAGGGAGGCTGTTGATACCTAGCACCACCTATAATACTTGCTAGCACCACTCGGGAGGCTGTTGATACCTAGCACTACCTAATATACTTGCTAGCACCACTGGGGAGGCTGTTGTTACCTAGCACTACCTATTATACTTGTTACCACCACCCGGGAGGCTGTTGAAACCTAGCACTACCTATTATACTTGCTAGCACCACTCGGGAGGGTGTTACTACCTATTAAACTTGCTAGCACCACTCGAGACGCTGTTGAAACCTAGCACTACCTATTATACTTGCTAGCACCACTCGGGAGGCTGTTGATACCTAGCACTACCTATTATACTTGCTAGCACCACTCGGGAGGCTGTTACTACCTATTAAACTTGCTAGCACCACTCGAGACGCTGTTGAAACCTAGCACTACCTATTATACTTGCTAGCACCACTCGGGAGGCTGTTGATACCTAGCACTACCTATTATAGTTGCTAGCACAATTCGGGAGGCTGTTACTACCTATTATCCTTGCTAGCACCACTCGGGAGGCTGTTGATACCTAGCACTACCTATTATACTTGCTAGCACCACTCGGGAGGCTGTTACTACCTATTATACTTGCTAGCACCACTCGAGAGGCTGTTGATACCTAGCACTACCTATTATACTTGCTAGCACCACTCGGGAGGCTGTTACTACCTATTATACTTGCTAGCACCACTCGAGAGGCTGATGATACCTAGCACTACCTATTATACTTGCTAGCACCACTCGGGAGGCTGTTGATACCTAGCACTACCTATTAT
The DNA here is from genome assembly GCF_029448725.1 of Salvelinus fontinalis. Lineage (NCBI taxonomy): Eukaryota > Metazoa > Chordata > Actinopteri > Salmoniformes > Salmonidae > Salvelinus > Salvelinus fontinalis. Next base: position 106,020 of record NW_026600778.1, on the reverse strand, counting down.
ATTTGCTAGCAACACTCGGGAGTCTGTTACTACCTATTATACTTGCTAGCACCACTCGAGAGGCTGTTGATACCTAGCACTACCTATTATACTTGCTAGCACCACTCGGGAGGCTGTTACTACCTATTAAACTTGCTAGCACCACTCGAGACGCTGTTGATACCTAGCACAACCTATTATACTTGCTAGCACAACTCGGGAGGCTGTTGATACCTAGCACTACCTATTATAGTTGCTAGCACCATTCGGGAGGCTGTTACTACCTATTATACTTGCTAGCACCACTCGGGAGGCTTTTGATACCTAGCACTACCTATTATACTTGCTAGCACCACTCGGGAGGCTGTTACTACCTATTATACTTGCTTGCACCACTCGAGAGGCTGTTGATACCTAGCACTACCTATTATACTTGCTAGCACCACTCGGGAGGCTGTTACTACCTATTATACTTGCTAGCACCACTCGAGAGGCTGTTGATACCTAGCACTACCTGTTATACTTGCTAGCACCACTCGGGAGGCTGTTACTACCTATTATGCTAGGTAGCACCACAGGGGAGGTTGTTGATACCTAGCACTACCTATTATGCTTGCTAGCACCACTCGGGAGGCTGTTGATACCTAGCACTACCTATTATACTAGCTAGCACCACTCGGGAGGCTGTTGATACCTAGCACTACCTGTTATACTTGCTAGCAGCACTCGGGAGGCTGTTGATACCTAGCACTACCTATTATACTTGCTAGCACCACACGAGAGGTTGTTGATACCTAGCACTACCAATTATGCTTGCTAGCACCACTAGGGAGGCTGTTGAAACCTAGCACCACCTATTATACTTGCTAGCACCACTTAGGAGGCTGTTGATATCTAGCACTACCTAATATACTTGCTAGCACCACTGGGGAGGCTGTTGTTACCTAGCACTACCTATTATACTTGTTAGCACCACCCAGGAGGCTGTTGAAACCTAGCACTACCTATTATACTTGCTAGCACCACTCGGGAGGCTGTTGATACCTAGCACTACCTATTATACTTGCTAGCACCACTCGGGAGGCTGTTACTACCTATTAAACTTGCTAGCACCACTCGAGACGCTGTTGAAACCTAGCACTACCTATTATACTTGCTAGCACCACTCGGGAGGCTGTTGATACCTAGCACTACCTATTATAGTTGCTAGCACCATTCGGGAGGCTGTTACTACCTATTATACTTGCTAGCACCACTCGGGAGGCTGTTGACACCTAGCACTACCTATTATACTTGCTAGCACCACTCGGGAGGCTGTTACTACCTATTATACTTGCTAGCACCACTCGGGAGGCTGTTGATACCTAGCACTACCTATTATACTTGCTAGCACCACTCGGGAGGCTGTTACTACCTATTATACTTGCTAGCACCACTCGAGAGGCTGATGATACCTAGCACTACCTATTATACTTGCTAGCACCACTCGGGAGGCTGTTGATACCTAGCACTACCTACTATACTTGCTAGCAACACTCGGGAGTCTGTTACTACCTATTATACTTGCTAGCACCACTCGAGAGGCTGTTGATACCTAGCACTACCTATTATACTTGCTAGCACCACTCGGGAGGCTGTTACTACCTATTAAACTTGCTAGCACCACTCGAGACGCTGTTGAAACCTAGCACTACCTATTATACTTGCTAGCACCACTCGGGAGGCTGTTGATACCTAGCACTACCTATTATAGTTGCTAGCACCATTCGGGAGGCTGTTACTACCTATTATACTTGCTAGCACCACTCGTGAGGCTGTTGATACCTAGCACTACCTATTATACTTGCTAGCACCACTCGGGAGGCTGTTACTACCTATTATACTTGCTAGCACCACTCGAGAGGCTGTTGATACCTAGCACTACCTATTATACTTGCTAGCACCACTCGGGAGGCTGTTACTACCTATTATACTTGCTAGCACCACTCGAGAGGCTGATGATACCTAGCACTACCTATTATACTTGCTAGCACCACTCGGGAGGCTGTTGATACCTAGCACTACCTATTATACTTGCTAGCACCACTCGGGAGGCTGTTGATACCTAGCACTACCTATTATACTTGCTAGCAACACTCGGGAGGCTGTTACTACCTATTATACTTGCTAGCACCACTCGAGAGGCTGTTGATACCTAGCACTACCTATTATACTTGCTAGCACCACTCGGGAGGCTGTTACTACCTATTATACTTGCTAGCACCACTCGAGAGGCTGTTGATACCTAGCACTACCTATTATACTTGCTAGCATCACTCGGGAGGCTGTTACTACCTATTATACTTGCTAGCACCACTCGAGAGGCTGTTGATACCTAGCACTACCTATTATACTTTCTAGCACCACTCGAGAGGCTGGTAATACCTAGCACTACCTATTATACTTGCTAGCACCACACGAGAGGCTGTTGATACCTAGCACTACCTATTATGCTTGCTAGCACAACTTGGGAGGCTGTTGAAACCTAGCACTACCTACTATGCTTGCTAGCACCACTCGGGAGGCTGTTGATACCTAGCACTACCTATTATGCTTGCTAGCACCACAGGGGAGGTTGTTGATACCTAGCACTACCTATTATGCTTGCAAGCACCACTCGGGAGGCTGTTGATACCTAGCACAACCTATTATACTAGCTAGCACCACTCTGGAGGCTGTTGATACCTAGCACTACCTATTATACTTGCTAGCACCACTCGGGAGGCTGTTGATACCTAGCACTACCTATTATACTTGCTAGCACCACTCGGGAGGCTGTTGATACCTAGCACTACCTATTATACTTGCTAGCACCACTCGGGGGGCTGTTGATACCTAGCACTACCTATTATACTTGCTAGCAACACTCGGGACGCTGTTACTACCTATTATACTTGCTAGCACCACTCGAGAGGCTGTTGATACCTAGCACTACCTATTATACTTGCTAGCACCACTCGGGAGGCTGTTACTACCTATTATACTTGCTAGCACCACTCGAGAGGCTGTTGATACCTAGCACTACCTATTATACTTTCTAGCACCACTCGAGAGGCTGTTGATACCTATCACTACCTATTATACTTGCTAGCACCACTCGGAAGGCTGTTGATACCTAGCACTACCTATTATGCTTGCTAGCACCACTTGGGAGGCTGTTGAAACCTAGCACTACCTACTATGCTTGCTAGCACCACTCGGGAGGCTGTTGATAACTAGCACTACCTATTATGCTTGCTAGCACCACAGGGGAGGTTGTTGATACCTAGCACTACCTATAATGCTTGCTAGCACCACTCGGGAGAATGTTGATACCTAGCACTACCTATTATACTAGCTAGCACCACTCGGGAGGCTGTTGATACCTAGCACTACCTGTTATACTTGCTAGCACCACTCGGGAGGCTGTTGATACCTAGCACTACCTATTATACTTGCTAGCACCACACGAGAGGTTGTTGATACCTAGCACTACCAATTATGCTTGCTAGCACCACTAGGGAGGCTGTTGATACCTAGCACCACCTATAATACTTGCTAGCACCACTCGGGAGGCTGTTGATACCTAGGACTACCTATTATACTTGCTAGCACCACTGGGGAGGCTGTTGTTACCTAGCACTACCTATTATACTTGCTAGCACCACCCGGGAGGCTGTTGAAACCTAGCACTACCTATTATACTTGCTAGCACCACTCGGGAGGCTGTTACTACCTATTAAACTTGCTAGCACCACTCGAGACGCTGTTGAAACCTAGCACTACCTATTATACTTGCTAGCACCACTCGGGAGGCTGTTGATACCTAGCACTACCTATTATACTTGCTAGCACCACTCGGGAGGCTGTTACTACCTATTAAACTTGCTAGCACCACTCGAGACGCTGTTGATACCTAGCACTACCTATTATACTTGCTAGCACCACTCGGGAGGCTGTTGATACCTAGCACTACCTATTATAGTTGCTAGCACCATTCGGGAGTCTGTTACTACCTATTATACTTGCTAGCACCACTCGGGAGGCTGTTGATACCTAGCACTACCTATTATACTTGCTAGCACCACTCGGGAGGCTGTTACTACCTATTAAACTTGCTAGCACCACTCGAGACGCTGTTGAAACCTAGCACTACCTATTATACTTGCTAGCACCACTCGGGAGGCTGTTGATACCTAGCACTACCTATTATAGTTGCTAGCACCATTCGGGAGGCTGTTACTACCTATTATACTTGCTAGCACCACTCGGGAGGCTGTTGATACCTAGCACTACCTATTATACTTGCTAGCACCACTCGGGAGGCTGTTACTACCTATTATACTTGCTAGCACCACTCGAGAGGCTGTTGATACCTAGCACTACCTATTATGCTTGCTAGCACCACTTGGGAGGCTGTTGAAACCTAGCACTACCTACTATGCTTGCTAGCACCACTCGGGAGGCTGTTGATACCTAGCACTACCTATTATGCTTGCTAGCACCACAGGGGAGGTTGTTGATACCTAGCACTACCTATTATGCTTGCAAGCACCACTCGGGAGGCTGTTGACACCTAGCACAACCTATTATACTAGCTAGCACCACTCGAGAGGCTGTTGATACCTAGCACTACCTATTATACTTGCTAGCACCACTCGGGAGGCTGTTGATACCTAGCACTACCTATTATAATTGCTAGCACCACAGGGGAGGTTGTTGATACCTAGCACTACCTATTATACTTGCTAGCAACACTCGGAAGTCTGTTACTACCTATTATACTTGCTAGCACCACTCGAGAGGCTGTTGATACCTAGCACTACCTATTATACTTGCTAGCACCACTCGGGAGGCTGTTACTACCTATTAAACTTGCTAGCACCACTCGAGACGCTGTTGAAACCTAGCACTACCTATTATACTTGCTAGCACCACTCGGGAGGCTGTTGATACCTAGCACTACCTATTATAGTTGCTAGCACCATTCGGGAGGCTGTTACTACCTATTATACTTGCTAGCACCACTCGGGAGGCTGTTGATACCTAGCACTACCTATTATACTTGCTAGCACCACTCGGGAGGCTGTTACTACCTATTATACTTGCTAGCACCACTCGAGAGGCTGTTGATACCTAGCACTACCTATTATGCTTGCTAGCACCACTTGGGAGGCTGTTGAAACCTAGCACTACCTACTATGCTTGCTAGCACCACTCGGGAGGCTGTTGATACCTAGCACTACCTATTATGCTTGCTAGCACCACAGGGGAGGTTGTTGATACCTAGCACTACCTATTATGCTTGCAAGCACCACTCGGGAGGCTGTTGACACCTAGCACAACCTATTATACTAGCTAGCACCACTCTGGAGGCTGTTGATACCTAGCACTACCTGTTATACTTGCTAGCACCACTCGGGAGGCTGTTGATACCTAGCACTACCTATTATACTTGCTAGCACCACACGAGAGGTTGTTGATACCTAGCACTACCAATTATGCTTGCTAGCACCACTAGGGAGGCTGTTGATACCTAGCACCACCTATAATACTTGCTAGCACCACTCGGGAGGCTGTTGATACCTAGGACTACCTATTATACTTGCTAGCACCACTGGGGAGGCTGTTGTTACCTAGCACTACCTATTATACTTGCTAGCACCACCCGGGAGGCTGTTGAAACCTAGCACTACCTATTATACTTGCTAGCACCACTCGGGAGGCTGTTACTACCTATTAAACTTGCTAGCACCACTCGAGACGCTGTTGAAACCTAGCACTACCTATTATACTTGCTAGCACCACTCGGGAGGCTGTTGATACCTAGCACTACCTATTATACTTGCTAGCACCACTCGGGAGGCTGTTACTACCTATTAAACTTGCTAGCACCACTCGAGACGCTGTTGATACCTAGCACTACCTATTATACTTGCTAGCACCACTCGGGAGGCTGTTGATACCTAGCACTACCTATTATAGTTGCTAGCACCATTCGGGAGGCTGTTACTACCTATTATACTTGCTAGCACCACTCGGGAGGCTGTTGATACCTAGCACTACCTATTATACTTGCTAGCACCACTCGGGAGGCTGTTACTACCTATTATACTTGCTAGCACCACTCGAGAGGCTGATGATACCTAGCACTACCTATTATACTTGCTAGCACCACTCGGGAGGCTGTTGATACCTAGCACTACCTATTATACTTGCTAGCAACACTCGGGAGTCTGTTACTACCTATTATACTTGCTAGCACCACTCGAGAGGCTGTTGATACCTAGCACTACCTATTATACTTGCTAGCACCACTCGGGAGGCTGTTACTACCTATTAAACTTGCTAGCACCACTCGAGACGCTGTTGAAACCTAGCACTACCTATTATACTTGCTAGCACCACTCGGGAGGCTGTTGATACCTAGCACTACCTATTATAGTTGCTAGCACCATTCGGGAGGCTGTTACTACCTATTATACTTGCTAGCACCACTCGGGAGGCTGTTGATACCTAGCACTACCTATTATACTTGCTAGCACCACTCGGGAGGCTGTTACTACCTATTATACTTGCTAGCACCACTCGAGAGGCTGTTGATACCTAGCACTACCTATTATGCTTGCTAGCACCACTTGGGAGGCTGTTGAAACCTAGCACTACCTACTATGCTTGCTAGCACCACTCGGGAGGCTGTTGATACCTAGCACTACCTATTATGCTTGCTAGCACCACAGGGGAGGTTGTTGATACCTAGCACTACCTATTATGCTTGCAAGCACCACTCGGGAGGCTGTTGACACCTAGCACAACCTATTATACTAGCTAGCACCACTCGAGAGGCTGTTGATACCTAGCACTACCTATTATACTTGCTAGCACCACTCGGGAGGCTGTTGATACCTAGCACTACCTATTATAATTGCTAGCACCACAGGGGAGGTTGTTGATACCTAGCACTACCTATTATACTTGCTAGAAACACTCGGAAGTCTGTTACTACCTATTATACTTGCTAGCACCACTCGAGAGGCTGTTGATACCTAGCACTACCTATTATACTTGCTAGCACCACTCGGGAGGCTGTTACTACCTATTAAACTTGCTAGCACCACTCGAGACGCTGTTGAAACCTAGCACTACCTATTATACTTGCTAGCACCACTCGGGAGGCTGTTGATACCTAGCACTACCTATTATAGTTGCTAGCACCATTCGGGAGGCTGTTACTACCTATTATACTTGCTAGCACCACTCGGGAGGCTGTTGATACCTAGCACTACCTATTATACTTGCTAGCACCACTCGGGAGGCTGTTACTACCTATTATACTTGCTAGCACCACTCGAGAGGCTGTTGATACCTAGCACTACCTATTATGCTTGCTAGCACCACTTGGGAGGCTGTTGAAACCTAGCACTACCTACTATGCTTGCTAGCACCACTCGGGAGGCTGTTGATACCTAGCACTACCTATTATGCTTGCTAGCACCACAGGGGAGGTTGTTGATACCTAGCACTACCTATTATGCTTGCAAGCACCACTCGGGAGGCTGTTGACACCTAGCACAACCTATTATACTAGCTAGCACCACTCTGGAGGCTGTTGATACCTAGCACTACCTATTATACTTGCTAGCACCACTCGGGAGGCTGTTGATACCTAGCACTACCTATTATAATTGCTAGCACCACTCGAGAGGCTGTTGATACCTAGCACTACCTATTACACTTGATAGCACCACTCGGGAGGCTGTTGATACCTAGCACTACCTATTATGCTTGCTAGCACCACTCGGGAGGCTGTTACTACCTATTATACTTGCTAGCACCACTCGAGAGGCTGTTGATACCTAGCACTACCTATTACACTTGATAGCACCACTCGGGAGGCTGTTGATACCTAGCACTACCTATTATGCTTGCTAGCACCACTCGGGAGGCTGTTACTACCTAACACTACCTATTATATTTGCTAGCACCACACGAGAGGCTGTTGATACCTAGCACTACCAATTATGCTTGCTAGCACCACTCGGGAGGCTGTTAATACCTAGCACTACCTATTATGCTTGCTAGCACCACTCGGGAGGCTGTTGATACCTAGCACTACCTATTATACTTGCTAGCACCACTCAGGAGGCTGTTGATACCTAGCACTACCTATTATACTTGCTAGCACCACTCGGGAGGCTGTTGATACCTAGCACTACCTATTATGCTTGCTAGCACCACTCGGGAGGCTGTTGATACCTAACACTACCTATTATACTTGCTAGCACCACTCGGGAGTCTGTTGATACCTAGCACTACCTATTATACTAGCTAGCACCACTCGGGAGGCTGTTGATACCTAGCATTACCTATTATACTTGCTAGCACCACTCGGGAGGCTGTTGATACCTAGCACTACCTATTATACTTGCTAGCACCACTCGGGAGGCTGTTACTACCTATTATACTTGCTAGCACCACTCGAGAGGCTGTTGATACCAAGCACTACCTATTATACTTGCTCGCACAACTCGGGAGGCTGTTGATACCTAGCACTCCCTATTATACTTGCTAGCACCACTGGGAGGCTGTTGATACCTAGCACTACCTATTATACTTGCTAGCACCACTCGGGAGGCTGTTGATACCTAGCACTACCTATTATAATTGCTAGCACCACAGGGGAGGTTGTTGATACCTAGCACTACCTATTATACTTGCTAGCAACACTCGGGAGTCTGTTACTACCTATTATACTTGCTAGCACCACTCGAGAGGCTGTTGATACCTAGCACTACCTATTATACTTGCTAGCACCACTCGGGAGGCTGTTACTACCTATTAAACTTGCTAGCACCACTCGAGACGCTGTTGAAACCTAGCACTACCTATTATACTTGCTAGCACCACTCGGGAGGCTGTTGATACCTAGCACTACCTATTATAGTTGCTAGCACCATTCGGGAGGCTGTTACTACCTATTATACTTGCTAGCACCACTCGGGAGGCTGTTGATACCTAGCACTACCTATTATACTTGCTAGCACCACTCGGGAGGCTGTTACTACCTATTATACTTGCTAGCACCACTCGAGAGGCTGTTGATACCTAGCACTACCTATTATGCTTGCTAGCACCACTTGGGAGGCTGTTGAAACCTAGCACTACCTACTATGCTTGCTAGCACCACTCGGGAGGCTGTTGATACCTAGCACTACCTATTATGCTTGCTAGCACCACAGGGGAGGTTGTTGATACCTAGCACTACCTATTATGCTTGCAAGCACCACTCGGGAGGCTGTTGACACCTAGCACAACCTATTATACTAGCTAGCACCACTCTGGAGGCTGTTGATACCTAGCACTACCTATTATACTTGCTAGCACCACTCGGGAGGCTGTTGATACCTAGCACTACCTATTATAATTGCTAGCACCACTCGAGAGGCTGTTGATACCTAGCACTACCTATTACACTTGATAGCACCACTCGGGAGGCTGTTGATACCTAGCACTACCTATTATGCTTGCTAGCACCACTCGGGAGGCTGTTACTACCTATTATACTTGCTAGCACCACTCGAGAGGCTGTTGATACCTAGCACTACCTATTACACTTGATAGCACCACTCGGGAGGCTGTTGATACCTAGCACTACCTATTATGCTTGCTAGCACCACTCGGGAGGCTGTTACTACCTAACACTACCTATTATATTTGCTAGCACCACACGAGAGGCTGTTGATACCTAGCACTACCAATTATGCTTGCTAGCACCACTCGGGAGGCTGTTAATACCTAGCACTACCTATTATGCTTGCTAGCACCACTCGGGAGGCTGTTGATACCTAGCACTACCTATTATACTTGCTAGCACCACTCAGGAGGCTGTTGATACCTAGCACTACCTATTATACTTGCTAGCACCACTCGGGAGGCTGTTGATACCTAGCACTACCTATTATGCTTGCTAGCACCACTCGGGAGGCTGTTGATACCTAACACTACCTATTATACTTGCTAGCACCACTCGGGAGTCTGTTGATACCTAGCACTACCTATTATACTAGCTAGCACCACTCGGGAGGCTGTTGATACCTAGCATTACCTATTATACTTGCTAGCACCACTCGGGAGGCTGTTGATACCTAGCACTACCTATTATACTTGCTAGCACCACTCGGGAGGCTGTTACTACCTATTATACTTGCTAGCACCACTCGAGAGGCTGTTGATACCAAGCACTACCTATTATACTTGCTCGCACAACTCGGGAGGCTGTTGATACCTAGCACTCCCTATTATACTTGCTAGCACCACTGGGAGGCTGTTGATACCTAGCACTACCTATTATACTTGCTAGCACCACTCGGGAGGCTGTTGATACCTAGCATTACCTATTATACTTTCTAGCACCACTCGGGAGGCTGTTGATACCTAGCAATACCTATTATACTTGCTAGCACCACTGGGGAGGCTGTTGATACCTAGCACTACCTATTATGCTTGCTAGCACCACTCGGGAGGCTGTTGATACCTAGCACTACCTATTATACTTGCTAGCAACACTCAGGAGGCTGTTACTACCTATTATACTTGCTAGCACCACTCGAGAGGCTGTTGATACCTAGCACTACCTATTATACTTTCTAGCACCACTCGAGAGGCTGTTGATACCTAGCACTACCTATTATACTTGCTAGCACCACTCGGGAGGCTGTTACTACCTATTATACTTGCTAGCACCACTCGAGAGGCTGTTGATACCTAGCACTACCTATTATACTTTCTAGCACCACTGGAGAGGCTTTTGATACCTAGCACTACCTATTATACTTGCTAGCACCACACGAGAGGCTGTTGATACCTAGCACTACCTATTATACTTGCTAGCACCACTCGGGAGGTTGTTGATACCTAGCACTACCTATTATAATTGCTAGCACCACAGGGGAGGTTGTTGATACTACCTATTATGCTTGCTAGCACCACTCGGGAGGCTGTTGATACCTAGCACTACCTATTATACTTGCTAGCACCACCCGGGAGGCTGTTGATACCTAGCACTACCTATTATACTTGCTAGCACCACTGGGGAGCCTGTTGATACCAAGCACTACCTATTATACTTGCTAGCACCACTCGGGAGGCTGTTGATACCTAGCACTACCTATTATGCTTGCTAGCACCACAGGGGAAGTTGTTGATACCTAGCACTACCTATTATGCTTGCTAGCACCACTCGGGAGGCTGTTGATACCTAGCATTACCTATTATACTTGCTAGCACCACTCGGGAGGTTATTGATACCTAACACTACCTATTATACTTGCTAGTACCACTCGGGAGGTTATTGATACCTAGCACTACCTATTATACTTGCTAGCACCACTCGAGAGGCTGTTGAAACCTAGCACTACCTATTATACTTGCTAGCACCACACGAAAGCGAAGCTAGCGTGGTTATCCACATGTTTTACCAATAGTATAAACGCCCCGTTACCTGCAAGCTCTTCTTCAACAACAATGTAGTGTTCAATATCAAAAGTAAAGAAATGTTTTAAAAATTCAGGGACCCAAGACTAAAGATTCTATTTTAAAAAACTAAAAAATAAATCTTTAAAAAAAAAAAACTTGCATGGTGCAGCTGAGTTGTGGGTGTCAGAAATAATGTAGCTATTTTTACAGCAGGAATTCAGATAAATAAGTTGTAGCTGTGGCGAGGGCTTGACCTCTCACTGGCCAATGAAAACATGTTCCCAACCTTTTCATGTGGTTGCATCAAGTTGTGTATTTACGGTGTTTGATGTTGTGTTGTCATAACCTCCGGGAGGAGAGCATAGATGTTTATCCTGGGAGATTCCATGCCAGCAGAGCCTGGAAATATTTCTCAGAACAATCTGAGATATCCAAAATATTTTCAGGCTAGGCTGCTGTGTGTGTGAATGTGTAACGTGTGGATACTCAAGAAGCTCACGACAAACAGTTATTGTGCTGACTTTGCTTCCTGAGGCAGTTTGGAACTTGGTAGTGAGTGTTGCAACCGAGGATAAACGATTTTTACGTGCTACGTGCTTCAGCACTCAGCGGTCCCGTTCTGTAAGCTTGTGTGGCCTACCACTTCGCGGCTGAGCCATTGTTGCTCCTAGACCTTTCCCCTTCACAATAACAGCACTTACAGTTGACCGGGGCAGCTCAAGTAGGGCATAAATTTGGCGAACTGACTTGTTGGAAAGGTGGCATCCTATGACGGTGCCACGTTGAAAGTCACTGAGCTCTTCAGTAAGGCATTCTACTGCCAATGTTTGTCTATGTAGATTGCATGGTTGTGTGCTCGATTTTATACACCTGTCAGCAATGGGTGTGGCTGAATTAGCCGAATGTAAACTTAAGTTAACAAAACATGTATTGGTTCTGCAATGTTGAAAATCCTATAAGGTGTGGAGACCATCAATTTCAACTTATTTTAGAAGAAATAGGTCATTATTTAAGAAAGGTGCAAGGGTGCCAATATGTTTATCTGCAACTGTATCCAATTAAATTAATTTAGCAATATTCAAATCATATATCTAATCCAATTCAAGAGGTTTCAAGGCTGGATTCAAGAAATGCAAAATTCCATTAATCTATATTACAACTTAATAGACTATCAAATCAAACTTTATTAGTCACATGCGCCAAATACAACAGGTGTAGGTAGACCTTACAGTGAAATACTTACTTACAAGCCCTAACCAACAGTGCAGTTTAAAAATAAAAAAATACAAATAAGAAATAAAAGTAACAAGCTGCCTCACTACGGAAACAGGAGATAGACTCCTGTTACTATACTGTGGTACTGTATAGACTAGAGTCCTGTTACTATACTGTGGTAATGTATAGACTAGAGTCCTGTTACTATACTGTGGTAATGTATAGACTAGACTCCTGTTACTATACTGTGGTAATGTATAGACTAGAGTCCTGTTACTATACTGTGGTAATGTATAGACTAGACTCCTGTTACTATACTGTGGTACTGTATAGACTAGACTCCTGTTACTATACTGTGGTACTGTATAGACTAGACTCCTGTTACTTTTCCAACTTAATCGAGGAAAATAAGAACAATCCAAAATTTCTTTTTGATACTGTTGCAAAGCTAACTAAAAAGCAGCATTCCCCAAGAGAGGATGGCTTTCACTTCAGCAGTAATAAATTCATGAACTTCTTTGAGGAAAAGATCATGACCATTAGAAAGCAAATTACGGACTCCTCTTTGAATCTGCGTATTCCTCCAGGGCTTAGCTGTCCTGGATCTGCACAGCTCTGCGAGGGCCTGGGATCGGGAGAGACACTTAAGTGTTTTAGTACTATATCTCTTGACACAATGATGAAAATAATCATGGCCTCTAAACCTTCAAGCTGCATACTGGATCCTATTCCTACTAAACTGCTGAAGGAGCTGCTTCCTGTGCTTGGCCCTCCTATGTTGAACATAATAAACAGCTCTCTATCCACCGGATGTGTACCAAACTCACTAAAAGTGGCAGTGATAAAGCCTCTCTTGAAAAAGCCAAACCTTGACCCGGAAAATATAAAAAACTATCGGCCTATATCGAATCTTCCATTCCTCTCAAAAATTTTAGAAAAAGCTGTTGCGCAGCAACTCACTGCCTTTCTGAAGACAAACAATGTATACGAAATGCTTCAGTCTGGTTTTAGACCCCATCATAGCACTGAGACTGCACTTGTGAAGGTGGTAAATGACCTTTTAATGGCGTCAGACCGAGGCTCTGCATCTGTCCTCGTGCTACTAGACCTTAGTGCTGCCTTTGACACCATCGATCACCACATTCTTTTGGAGAGACTGGAAACCCAAATTGGTCTACACGGACAAGTTCTGGCCTGGTTTAGATCTTACCTGTCGGAAAGATATGTTTGTCTCTGTGAATGGTCTGTCCTCTGACAAATCAACTGTACATTTCGGTGTTCCTCAAGGTTCCGTTTTAGGACCACTATTGTTTTCACTATATATTTTACCTCTTGGGGATGTTATTCGAAAACATAATGTTAACTTTCACTGCTATGCGGATGACACACAGCTGTACATTTCAATGAAACATGGTGAAGCCCCAAAATTGCCCTCGCTAGAAGCCTGTGTTTCAGACATAAGGAAGTGGATGGCTGAAAACTTTCTACTTTTAAACTCGGACAAAACAGAGATGCTTGTTCTAGGTCCCAAGAAACAAAGAGATCTTCTGTTAAATCTGACAATTCATCTTGATGGTTGTAAAGTCGTCTCATATAAAACTGTGAAGAACCTCGGCGTTACTCTTGACCCTGATCTCTCTTTTGACGAACATATCAAGACTGTTTCAAGGACAGCTTTTTTCCATCTACGTAACATTGCAAAAATCAGAAATTTTCTGTCCAAAAATGATGCAGAAAAATTAATCCATGCATTTGTTACTTCTAGGTTAGACTACTGCAATGCTCTACTTTCCGGCTACCCGGATAAAGCACTAAATAAACTTCAGTTAGTGCTAAATACGGCTGCTAGAATCCTGACTAGAACCAAGAAATTTGATCATATTACTCCAGTGCTAGCTTCCCTACACTGGCTTCCCGTTAAGGCAAGGGCTGATTTCAAGGTTTTACTGTTAACCTTTAAAGCGTTACATGGGCTTGCTCCTACCTATCTTTCCGAGTTGGTCCTGCCGTACATACCTACACGTACGCTACGGTCACAAGACGCAGGCCTCCTAATTGTCCCTAAAATTTCTAAGCAAACAGCTGGAGGCAGGGCTTTCTCCTATAGATCTCCATTTTTATGGAACAGTCTGCCTACCCATGTGAGAGACGCAGACTCAGTCTCAACCTTTAAGTCTTTACTGAAGACTTATCTCTTCAGTAGGTCATATGATTGAGTGTAGTCTGGCCCAGGAGTGTGAAGGTGAACGGAAAGGCTCTGGAGCAACGAACCGCCTTTGCTGTCTCTCCAGGGCCGGTTCCCCTCTCTCCACTGGGATTCTCTGCCTCTAACCCTGTTACTGGGGCTGAGTCACTGGCTTGCTGGTGCTCTTTCATGCCGTCCCTAGGAGGGGTGCGTCACTTGAGTGGGTTGAGTTACTGACGTGAACTTCCTGTCTGGGTTGGCGCCCCCCCTTGGTTGTGCTGTGATGGAGACCTTTGTGGGCTATACTCGGCCTTGTCTCAGGATTGTAAGTTGGTGGTTGAGGATATCCCTCTAGTGGTGTGGGGGCTGTGCTTTGGCAGAGTGGGTGGGGTTATATCCTTCCTGTTTGGCCCTGTCCGGGGGTTTCTTCGGATGGGGCCACAGTGTCTCCTGACCGCTCCTGTCTCAGCCTCCAGTATTTATGCTGCAGTAGTTTATGTGTCGGGGGGCTAGGGTCAGTTGGTTATACCTGGAATACTTCTCCTGTCTTATCCAGTGTCCTGTGTGAATTTAAGTATGCTCTCTCTAATTCTCTCGTTCTCTCTTTCTCTCTGAGAACCTGAGCCCTAGGACCATACGTCAGGACTACCGGGCATGCTGACACCTTGCTGTCCCCAGTCCGCCCGGCCTTGCTGTTATTCCAGTTTCAACTGTTTCTGCCTGCGGTTACGAAACCCCTACCTGTCCCAGACCTGCTGTTTTCAACTCTTAATGATCGGCTATGAAAAGCCAACTGAGATTTATTCCTGATTATTATTTGACAATGCTTGTCATTTATGAACATTTTGAAAATCTTGGCTCTCTCTAATTTTCTCCTTCTCTCTTTCTTTCTCTCGGAGGACCTGAGCCCTAGGACCATACGTCGGGACTACCGGCCGTGGTGACTCCTTGCTGCCCCCAGTCCGCCTGGCCTTGCTGCTATTCCAGTTTCAACTCTTCTGCCTGCGGTTATGGAACCCCTACCTGTCCCAGACCTGCTGTTTTCAACTCTTAATGATCGGCTATGAAAAGCCAACTGAGATTTATTCCTGATTATTATTTGACCATGCTTGTCATTTATGAACATTTTGAAAATCTTGGCTCTCTCTAATTTTCTCCTTCTCTCTTTCTTTCTCTCGGAGGACCTGGGCCCTAGGACCATGCATCGGGACTGCCGCCCGTGGTGACTCCTTGCTGTCCCCAGTCCGCCTGGCCTTGCTGCTATTCCAGTTTCAGCTGTTCTGCCTGCGGTTATGGAACCGCCACCTGTCCCAGACCTGTTGTTTTTCAACTCTTAATGATCAGCTATGAAAAGCCAACTGAAAATTATTCATGATTATTATTTGACCATGCTTGTCACTTATGAACATTTTTGAACATCTTGGCATAGTTCTGTTATAATCTCCACCCGGCACAGCCAGAAGAGGACTGGCCACCCCTCATAGCCTGGTTCCTCTCTAGGTTTCTTCCTAGGTTTTGGCCTTTCTAGGGAGTTTTTCCTAGCCACCGTGCTTCTACACCTGCATTCTAGCTGTTTGGGGTTTTAGGCTGGGTTTCTGTACAGCACTTCGAGATATTATCTGATGTACGAAGGGCTATATAAAATAAAATTGATTGATTGATTGATTGTTACTATACTGTGGTACTGTATAGACTAGACTCCTGTTACTATACTGTGGTACTGTATACACTAGACTCCTGTTACTATACTGTGGTACTGTATACACTAGACTCCTGTTACTATACTGTGGTGCTGTATAGACTAGACCCCTGTTACTATACTGTGGTAATGTATAGACTAGACTCCTGTTACTATACTGTGGTACTGTATAGACTAGAGTCCTGTTACTATAATGTGGTAATGTATAGACTAGACTCCTGTTACTATACTGTGGTAATGTATAGACTAGACTCCTGTTACTATACTGTGGTACTGTATAGACTAGACTCCTGTTACTATACTGTGGTACTGTATACACTAGACTCCTGTTACTATACTGTGGTACTGTATACACTAGACTCCTGTTACTATACTGTGGTACTGTATACACTAGACTCCTGTTACTATACTGTGGTACTGTATAGACTAGACTCCTGTTACTATACTGTGGTACTGTATACACTAGACTCCTGTTACTATACTGTGGTAATGTATAGACTAGAGTCCTATCCAGGGGAAGTACTGTACATCAAGATGCCTCACTACAGAACCAGGAGATAGACTCCTGTTACTATACTGTGGTACTGTATAGACTAGACTCCTGTTACTATACTGTGGTACTGTATAGTCTAGACTCCTGTTACTATACTGTGGTAATGTATAGACTAGACTCCTGTTACTATACTGTGGTACTGTATAGACTAGACTCCTGTTACTATACTGTGGTACTGTATAGACTAGACTCCTGTTACTATACTGTGGTAATGTATAGACTAGACTCCTGTTACTATACTGTGGTAATGTATAGACTAGAGTCCTGTTACTATACTGTGGTACTGTATAGACTAGACTCCTGTAACTATACTGTGGTACTGTATAGCCTAGACTCCTGTTACTATACTGTGGTACTGTATAGACTAGACTCCTGTTACTATACTGTGGTAATGTATAGACTAGAGTCCTTTACAGAAACAGGAGATAGGCTCCTGTTACTATGAGCTGTTCTGGATTAGACAAGCCAAGGCTCCTGCAAGGCTACTTACTTACTATCGTGGAAAATTACAAACTTTGTTATGCACCTGCGCTCTATTAGCCTGAAACCTGTACACTTGTATACAAAATATCAATGTACATCATTTTTTTTATATCTCATTTTAGAAACGAAACAAACATTTTTTTAAGTAAACCTATTTTGTTGAAGACTTCATATAAACAATATGATTTCATGTGGTATATACAAAAACACAAATTCTCAGTCAAAAACACAAGTCAGAACAAAGCCTCTCTATTCTCTCATGTGCTTTCAGGTCCTCTGACTGGGAAAATGTCTTTCCACAATGAGAGCAGTGGTATGTCTTCTCCTCCTGTGTATGTATTCTTTCATGCTTATTCAGATGCCTTAACCTGTTAAATGTCTTTCCGCACAGGGAGCAGTGGTATGTCTTATCCCCTCCTGTGTGTGTCCTCTCATGCCTTGTCAGACCCCCTAACTTTGTAAAACTCTTTCCACACAGGGAGCATTGGTAAGGCTTTTCTTGTGGGTGTGTCCTCTCATGCTGTTTCAGGTTCACTAAACCCCTAAAATTCTTTCCACACTGGGAACATTGATAAGGCTTCTCTCCTGTGTGTATTCGCTCATGAGTTTTCATGTTTACTAACCAGGTAAAAGTCATTCCACAGTGGGAGCAGTGGTAAGGCTTCTCTCCTGTATGTATTCTCCCATGTAATTTCATGGACTTTAACTGGGTAAATCTCTTTCCACACATGGTGCATTGGTACGGTTTTTCTCCTGTGTGTGTCCTCTCATGCATTTTCAGAGTCCCTAACCATCTAAAACTCTTTCCACACTGGGAACAGTGATACGGCTTCTCTCCTGTGTGTATTCTCTTATGCTGTTTCAGGCTCACTAAACCCCTAAAACTCTTTCTACACTGAGAGCATTGGTAAGGCTTCTCTCCTGTGTGTGTCCTCTTGTGCCGATTTAGGTTCCCTAACTGAGTAAAATTCTTTCCACAGTGGGAACATTGGAAAGGATTTTCTCCAGTGTGTATTCTCTCATGCGTTTTAAGGCTCCCTAACCAGGTAAAAGTCATTCTACATTTAGAGCAGTGGTAAGGCTTCTCTCCAGAATGTATTCTCTTATGTATTAATAGGTACCCTAATTCGTTAAAACTTTTTCCACAATGGGAGCATTGGAACGGTTTTTCTCCTGTGTGTGTCCTCTCATGCCTATTCAGGTGATATAACCAAAGAAAACCTTTTCCACACTGGGAACATTGGAAAGTCTTTTTTCCTGTGTGTGTCCTCTCATGTTTCTTCAGGCTCCCTAACTTTGTAAAACTCTTTCCACAGTGGGAGCAGTGATGTCCTCCTGTTGCTTTGGGCATCTCTGGGTCTGATTCCCATGAAGGACTCTTCCCTGGGTCTGATTCCCCTGAAGGACTCTTCCCGATGTCAGAGGGAGAGTCTGGTCTCTCTCCTGTCAAAGACAAACAGAGTATCTAGTTACTTAGTTGTCTACTGTGCTGTACTGTGTGGCCAAACTTGTGAAACATATAAGTCTATGTTTGGTTCAGATTTGTTCTTGTTTGGGGGAGTTCATTAAAATCAAGTGCCAGTTTCATCACCGCCCTCTCCTGACACTGAAAGCCCAGAGACTTGCACTTTCTCCGGGTGTGCGGTTTTGTCTGGGGACGCTAAAATGAACATTCGAGACCATCAAGCTACTACGCTCGGAGATAGTTGTCATTTCAACTGAGGTAGTGGCTACAATTCAGACCTGAATACAAGAGGTTTCTGATACTTTCAAAGCAGATTGAACTAATTTGTGATACGAGACTGTGCCAGTTATTGCCTCACTCAAAACAACAGTTCCACACCATGATGATTGCAGCACTTTACACCTGACGACCTCTCTGGAGGCTGACGTGAATCGCTGCTGATCTGATAAAGGTGCAGGAGAGTTGTGTGAGCTTAGAGGGGTTTTCTCGCAGTAATATCCTGAGATATTATTATCCTGAGATATTTTCCTTGCCCCAAAAAACGATACCGATAACCGATATTTAACATTTTAGCAGTCTTTTAAGCATTCTAGTACAGTTAAATAGTTAACACACACATGGATGCAGCGGTCTAAGCCACTGCATCTCAGTGCAAGAGGCATCACTACAGTTCACGGTTTGAATCCAGGCTGTATCCAGGCTGTATGATTGGGAGGCCCACAGTAGTTGTCTGTTATTGGTGTAGAGCGGACGACAAAGGAGAGGGAACCCACAGTAGTTGTCTGTTATTGGTGTAGAGTGGACGACAAAGCAGAGGGATCCCACATGTGGATAGGAAGATCCAAATTATCACTATTACCGGAAAAAAATCATTTAAAATCAAAGAATTTTACAACTTTAGTTCTCTAGGTCAAGCCAGTAGGTTACAGTAGGTTGTAACTCTCTAGGTCAAGCCAGTAGGATACAGTAGGTTATATCCAAGTGGTTTTATCTCTCTAGGTCATGCCAGTAGGTTACAGTAGGTTGTATCTCTCTAGGTCGTGCCAGTAGGTTACAGTAGGTTGTATCTCTCTAGGTCATGCCAGTAGGCTACAGTAGGTTGTAACTCTCTAGGTCATGCCAGTAGGCTACAGTAGGTTGTAACTCTCTAGGTCATGCCAGTAGGCTACAGTAGGTTGTAACTCTCTAGGTCATGCCAGTAGGCTACAGTAGGTTGTATCTCTCTAGGTCATGACAGTAGACTACAGTAGGTTGTATCCAAGTGGAAACAATTATCAACACAGTGTGGAAAGTGTCAAATTCGGTCAACAACAAAATGAAAGGCTTATTTGCTACGTGAGGTTTACTTGATCCAACAGAAGTTTTGTAATGATTAAGTTGTTTTGTGGACACGTGACATACAGACAACTTTGATAAAAACACTATAGGAGTTGTCTCCAGATCGCTATGCATATTCATGCTAGTAGCTTAGCATCTCTCTCCATTGAATACAGGCGGTTGACGACAACAACCCTCATAGAATATAAACAATAGATTTCAATAATAAGATGAATCCACCAATCCAAAGAAAGGATAGGCGGGAGCTAGACAACCCGCAGTGCCGCTTGTGGACAACTACTCCCCTTGTTAGGGCGGAGAGACATCTTGTCAGTATATCCATAATCTTTGGTGTAGCCAACCCAACTCTCGCATGGAACTATTGGGGGGCACGGTGTGTAGTAAAACATCACTACATAAAAATCACTACATGCAGTGCCCCACAGTCTGCGGTCAGCATAGACCCTTCTCAAATATATATGTTAAGTCACTTTTTGGAAACAGAACGGAGAAAACAAGGGGTAGCTTGCTCTCTACGTCGTCTGATTCTAGACATATCAGTCATCATCCTAGGCCTCCGTTGAAGAGGTATTGACGAGCCAACCCTCGAATATCCTAAGTTAAAAACACATTTAAGGCGGTACTTACTGGTGTTAATCAGATCCCCGTTCTCCACCTCTTCATCTTTCAATGTGACAGTAATCTCCCCTTCATTCTTCACTCCAAAAACTGCATCCTCCTCTTTTCCCTCCTCCTCTTCTTTTACTGTAACATCCTCCTCCTCTTTCACTCTGAAAGCGTCTTCCTCTTCTTTCACTGAAACGTCTTCCTCTTCTTTTTTCACTGTAACAGACTCATCCTCTACTTCTTGTTTTACTGTAACATCCTCTTCTTCCTTCTCCTCTTTCACGACAATGTTCAACCCCAGAGCTTCTTCCTCCGTCCAGCAGACCTCTTCTTTAACAGGAGGGGAGTAGTTTAAGGAGCTCATGTTCGGGGATGTTAGCTAGCTAGCTTCAATTAGCGATTAGGCTAGTGCTAACTTAACCAGCAAGCTACTATAGCTGACTAATACAAATTAACGTAATATTCAATTAAATAGGTTAACAAGTAGATACGACAAACGTGTGTCTAAAACACAATAGCTAATATAGACCGAAATCGTATAAATAGCTAGAAACCTTCGGCTATGTTGGCTAGCAAGCTACCGAGGTGGTTGACGAGATGTTTATGAAGAACCGTCCACTAGATTAGACGTCACGCTAGCAGCATCGCCTGAAACACGCACATCGCCGTCTGCTGACTGGAGTGGGAAACGCAGTTGAGGATCATATTTTATTTTCAGACAAAGATTATTGTAAATGGATTTAATTAAATAATACTATTATATTGAGACATACAACGACAGGAATGTGTTGATTGATTAGTGCGATTTGATTTATTACTACAGCACATTTAAGGCAGTTTCATTAAGTCAAACTAAATCTAAATAAGTAGCTAGCTACTGTAGGTCCATACTGCTCCTACATGGTGTAACAATACATCATGTAGATGTATATAATGAACAGACTAGGTCTACACTGCTCCTACATGGTGTAACAATACATCATGTAGATGTATATAATGAACAGACTAGGTCTATACTGCTCCTACATGGTGTAACAATACATCATGTAGATGTATATAATGAACAGACTAGGTCTATACTGCTCCTACATGGTGTAACAATACATTATGTAGATGTATATAATGACCAGAATAGGTCTATACTGCTCCTACGTGGTGTAACAATGCATCATGTAGATGTATATAATGAACAGACTAGGTCTATACTGCTCCTAGATGGTGTAACAATACATCATGTAGATGTATATAATGAACAGACTAGGTCTATACTGCTCCTACATGGTGTAACAATACATCATGTAGATGTATATAATGAACATACTAGGTCTATACTGCTCCTAGATGGTGTAACAATACATCATGTAGATGTATATAATGAACAGACTAGGTCTATACTGTTCCTACATGGTGTAACAATACATCATGTAGATGTATATAATGAACAGACTAGGTCTACACAGCTCCTACATGGTGTAACAATACATCATGTAGATGTATATAATGAACAGACTAGGTCTATACTGCTCCTACATGGTGTAACAATACATCATGTAGATGTATATAATGAACAGACTAGGTCTATACTGCTCCTACATGGTGTAACAATACATCATGTAGATGTATATAATGAACAGACTAGGTCTATACTGCTTCTACATGGTGTAACAATACATCATGTAGATGTATATAATGAACAGACTAGGTGTATACTGCTCCTACATGGTGTAACAATACATCATGTAGATGTATATAATGAACAGACTAGGTCTATACTGCTCCTACATGGTGTAACAACACATCATGTAGATGTATATAATGAACAGACTAGGTCTACACTGCTCCTACATGGTGTAACAATACATCATGTAGATGTATATAATGAACAGACTAGGTCTATACTGCTCCTACATGGTGTAACAATACATCATGTAGATGTATATAATGAACATACTAGGTCTATACTGCTCCTAGATGGTGTAACAATACATCATGTAGATGTATATAATGAACAGACTAGGTCTATACTGCTCCTACATGGTGTAACAATACATCATGTAGATGTATATAATGAACAGACTAGGTCTACACTGCTCCTACATGGTGTAACAATACATCATGTAGATGTATATAATGAACAGACTAGGTCTATACTGCTCCTACATGGTGTAACAATACATCATGTAGATGTATATAATGAACATACTAGGTCTATACTGCTCCTAGATGGTGTAACAATACATCATGTAGATGTATATAATGAACAGACTAGGTCTATACTGCTCCTACATGGTGTAACAATACATCATGTAGATGTATATAATGAACAGACTAGGTCTATACTGCTCCTACATGGTGTAACAATACATCATGTAGATGTATATAATGAACATACTAGGTCTATACTGCTCCTACGTGGTGTAACAATACATCATGAAGATGTATACTACCGTTCAAAAGTTTGGGGTCACTTAGAAATGTCATAGTTTTTGAAAGAAAAACATTTTTTGACCATTAAAATAACATCAAATTGATCAGAAATACAGTGTAGACATTGTTTATGTTGTAAAAGACTATTGTAGCTGGAAACGGCAGATGTTTTATGAAATATCTACATAGGCGTACAGAGGCCCATTATCAGCAACCATAATTCCTGTGTTCTAATGGCACGATGTGTTAGTTAATCCAAGTTTATCATTTTAAGAGGCTAATTGATCATTAGAAAAACCTTTTGCCATTATGTTAGCACAGCTGAAAACTGTTGTGCTGATTTAACAAAGCTTTTGTCAACAGTGTGTGGGCCTTCTTGTTCTTTCACAAAGCTTTTGTAAATATTGTTTTTGCATAACAATCAGGCAGTAGAACAACAATAATCATCACCCTCCTGACCAATCTTCCCTCCCCTTAACATTGGGTTTGATTCAGACCCTGCCAGTGTGCCAGGTGGACATTAGGTTTGATTCAGACCCTGCCAGTGTACCAGGTGGACATTGGGTTTGATTCAGACCCTGTCAGTGTGCCAGGT
The DNA here is from genome assembly GCF_029448725.1 of Salvelinus fontinalis. Lineage (NCBI taxonomy): Eukaryota > Metazoa > Chordata > Actinopteri > Salmoniformes > Salmonidae > Salvelinus > Salvelinus fontinalis. The sequence goes on along the minus strand of NW_026600778.1, from coordinate 81,982 downwards.
GGGCATTGGGTTTGATTCAGACCCTGCCAGTGTACCAGGTGGACATTGGGTTTGTTTCAGACCCTGTCAGTGTACCAGGTAGACATTGGGTTTGATTCAGACCCTGCCAGTGTACCAGGTGGACATTGGGTTTGATTCAGACCCTGCCAGTGTACCAGGTGGACATTGGGTTTGATTCAGACCCTGCCAGTGTACCAGGTGGACATTGGGTTTGATTCAGACCCTGTCAGTGTGCCAGGTGGACATTGGGTTTGATTCAGACCCTGTCAGTGTGCCAGGTGGACATTGGGTTTGATTCAGACCCTGCCAGTGTGCCAGGTGGACATTAGGTTTGATTCAGACCCTGCCAGTGTACCAGGTGGACATTGGGTTTGATTCAGACCCTGTCAGTGTACCAGGTGGACATTCCTGTCAGTGTGCCAGGTGGGCATTGGGTTTGATTCAGACCCTGCCAGTGTACCAGGTGGACATTATGTTTGATTCAGACCCTGTCAGTGTGGCAGGTGGACATTGGGTTTGATTCAGATCCTGCCAACATGGCCAGAGATGTAACTTATAACCACGGAACCACCCCAGACCTTTCATGCCTGACTAAAAACTACTAAGAATTAGATTTACTGCCCTGGTCTAGCATGTCACCGCCACAGACACCATTCACAATGCTGGCTGAGGTACGAGTAAAACATGACATATTATTTCCTAAACATTCACAATGCTGGCTGAGGTACGAGTAAAACATAACATATTATTTCCTAACCATTCACAATGCTGGCCGAGGTACGAGTAAAACATGACATACTATTTCCTAACCGTTCACAAAGCTGGCTGAGGTACTGAGTAAAATATGACATATTATTTCCTAACCATTCACAATGCTGGCTGAGGTACGAGTAAAACAAATGTACTATCACTGGCTGAAGGTTTTGCGAATGCAAGACATACTGAGCAGAACAAGGAGTGAGTTACTTCAATGTAGGTCAGCCATTTTCTGTTTGTTCCATCTTTGGAGTGGAATACATTGGGAATGACTCTTTGAGGGGTTGTTTTGGGTGGTACTGAAAATATAAGTCAAAATCCTTGGACTGAGGACGGGCAAAATAATCAAAATTATTTTTTTGTGCTTTCGATGGCCCTTTATTATCCCTGTACTGGGCTCTGAACCTCTCTCTCTCTCTCTCTCTCTGCACATCTGGTTGCTCTGCAGAATTGTACGGACTGACGCCGGACAGGAGAAGCAGGCACGGGGGTCAAACATGTATTCTGGAACGGACAAAGAACACGACAGGAACAGCGTTAGCACGGATAAACAAGGCCATATGACAAACAATCCCGAAGCAAGGAACAGAGCTAGGAAACAGATAAAGGGAAGGAAATTACACAAGTAGTTGAGTCCACGTGAGTCCAATGAGCGCTGATGCGCATGACGGGGAAAAGCAGGTGTGCGTACTGAAAGTAATGTTGGGCGCCCTCGAGCGCCAGAGGGAGGATGAGCGGGAGCAGGCGTGACAAGAAAGAGATTAACATTGTAAATAACCTAAATTTAATCTTACATTGCTCAAAAAAAGAAAGGGAACACTAAAATAACACATCCTAGATCTGAATGAATGAAATATTCTTATTAAATACTTTTTTCTTTACATAGTTGAATGTGCTGACAACAAAATCACACAAAAATTATCAATGGAAATCAAATTTATCAACCCATGGAGGTCTGGATTTGGAGTCACACTCAAAATTAAAGTGGAAAACCACACTACAGGCTGATCCAACTTTGATGTAATGTCCTTAGAACAAGTCAAAATGAGGCTCAGTAGTGTGTGTGGCCTCCACATGCCTGTATGACCTCCCTACAACGCCTGGGCATGCTCCTGATGAGGTGGCGGAGGCATCTAGTTGTTGTGGAATTGTTAGGTTAGATTACTCGTTGGTTATTACTGCATTGTCGGAACTAGAAGCACAAGCATTTCGCTACACTCGCATTAACATCTGCTAACCATGTGTATGTGACAAATACAATTTGATTTGATATGATCAGTTTGTTTTCAAATCAAATCAAATTTTATTTGTCACATACACATGGTTAGCAGCTGTTATGCGAGTGTAGCAAAATGCTTGTGCTTCTAGTTCCGACTGTGCAGTAATAACCAACGAGTAATCTAATCTAACAATTTCACAACAGCTACCTTATACACACAAGTGTAAAGGGATGAAGAATATGTACATAAAGATATATGAATGAGTGAAGGTACAGAACGGCATAGGCAAGATGCAGTAGATGGTATAGAGTACAGTATATACATATGAGATGAGTAATGTATGGTATGTAAACAAAGTGGCATAGTTTAAAGTTTCTAGTGATACATGTATTACATAAAGACGCAGTAGATGATATAGAGTACAGTATATACATATACATATGAGATGAGTAATGTAGGGTATGTAAACATTATATTAAGTAGCATTGTCTAAAGTGGCTAGTGATATATTTTCCCATCAATTTCCATCAATTTCCATTATTAAAGTGGCTGGAGTTGAGTCAGTATGTTGGCAGCAATGTAAACAGTTTGTTTGTATGCTTGTTTGCACGTGACTATTCCTCTTTGTTGATATTTGTTAATAAAGAAATATATTAAAAAATAAAGTTATTTCAGTGCCAATGAGTTACACTGAGTGTATAAACATTAAGAACACCTGCTCTTTCCATGACATATGTTGACCAGGTGAATCCAGGTTAAAGCTATAATCCCGTATGGATGTCACTAGTTAAATCCACTGAAATCAGTGTAGATAAAGAGGAGGAGAAAGGTTTTAAAAAATATTGGAAGGCTTGAGACAATTGAGACATGGATTGTGTATGTGTGCCATTCAGAGGGTGAATGGGCAAGACAAAATATTTCCGCACCTTTCAACAGGGTATGGTAGTAGATGCCAGGGGTACCAGTTTGTGTCAAGAACTGCAACGCTGCTGTTTTTTTAACGCTCAACAGTTTCCCGTGTGTATCAAGAATGGTCCACCACTCAAAAGACATACAGCCAACATGGCTCAGCATCCCTGTGAATGTTTTGTACACTCAGTACATTAATAGTATTGGTACCGTGTTCTTGCCGTAACCTGTAAAGCTGGAGCAGCCTGCGAGGCAGGGGGAGGTGTAGGTGATGCCATTGTCTGAACACAGTGTCCCACTCCCCAGCCAAGCAGGAGCAGTCTCTGTTACACTCTGACAACAGGCTGCCATCGTACATCAGTGGACCTGGGGGACAGAGAAATAGGCTGGTAATAATGATGTTTAAATAATTGTTGCTGAACTATCATTGACATAGGCACAGTGACAAAACAGCCAGGAATCCTGGCTCAGTAACAACGATACTGTATATTCCCACAAGAGGGAGCCCCGGCACAAGCCCATGTGTGTTTTGGTCTAACTCACTCATATTCCACTGATCAAAACTTTTGGTTTTATCAACCCACCCACCAACCAACCAACCAATCAGATGTCATATTTACCCGTTGTAGGACACGGTCAGACCAGCCACCTGAACGTTGTCACACTTAGTGTCAGAATAGAGAGGGAGGAGGAGGTCGGCCATGAAGGAGGTGACGAAAGACAACTGGGCTCCAGACACAACGCCAAGCTTATACCTCTTCATCAGTAGACCTCCCAGGAATATCCCCACCGCACCCACAGACAGGTTCAACTCACCTGGAAAAGTTATACTCACACGTCTATAGTGCTACCAGTGTGCTGGAGTTTCATTTCCACTCATGTTCAACAAACCTACAGGGTATGGGAGAGAACAAAAAAGTGTAATTAATGCCATTCAACATCAATACTGACAGGATGGAACATTTCAAATCAAATCAAATTTTATTTGTCACATACACATGGTTAGCAGATGTTAATGCGAGTGTAGCGAAATGCTTGTGCTTCTAGTTCCGACAATGCAGTAATAACAAAATACTGCATAGTTTCCTAGGAACGCGAAGCGAGGCGGCCATCTCTGTCGGCGCCGGAAGTTCATTCGGTTGGAGCAGCTCCAGGTTTCTATGGCTTCGTTGAGACAGGCAGCCCAATTCAGTAATTTTTTTGAGTAATCGGTCTTTTGACCAATCAGATATGCTCTGAAAAAGCGTGATGATGTGATTGGTCAAAAAAACAATTAGTGGAAAAATATCGTAATTGTGCTGCCAGTCTAAACGCATCCCTTGTTTCTCTGTCTCTGACCCAAACTTCAGCCCTTGCATCGATTACAGAGGGCTGAAAAGGATTAGGATCAAGAATCGTTACCCCCTACCCGATGTCCGCCGCCTTGGAGTTGGCCCTAGGAGCCCAATTCTTCACCAAACTGGACCTCCGCAACGCTTCAAATCTGGTGAGAATCAGGGAGGGAGATGAGTGGAAAACTCCCTTTAACACCCCTAGTGGTCACTGAGTATTTAGTCATGACCTTTGGAATATCGAACTCACCGGCAGTCTTTCAAGCATTGATCAATGACACTCTTAGGGATTTGTTGAACCGGTTTGTCTTTGTTTACCTCGACGACATCCTGATCTTCTCCAAAAACCCTCCGGAACACATACAGCCCTGTCCCACCTCACTCAAGCAGGTTTTTGCAAGAATCCCGAGGCTGACAGGGCATTCATAGAGCACAAGGGACGTTTCAACTCCAAACCCATCCTCGTTCATCCTGATCCTACTCGCCCCTTTGTGGTAGAGGTGGACGACCTCGGACACCGGAGCTGGGGCGGTACTTTCACAGCGGAACGAGGAGGACAAGAAACTGCACCTTTGCGCCTTTCTCTCCAAGTGGTTCTCGCCAGCGGAAGGCAACTACGATGTAGGCAACCGAGAGCTCTTGGCAGTTAAGTGGGCCCTTGAGGGGTGGAGACACTGGTTGGAACCACTGCTTCATCTTCCGGTCTCTTCTCTGCATCTGGGTCCAACTTTACCACATCACAGTTATATCATCTTTTAATCCCTTCTCTTAACATGTATGGCCCCAAAACATAATCAAGCAGCTGACCAAATACACGAGACTTTAGTTCTAAGTTAACTGAGATTAATCAACAACTTGGTACATTTCTTTATTTCTAAAGTGAAACTATCCTCCGCATTGGAGTATCTCTACAAGTACAAGTTTAACCAGTATTTCAGTTGTTTCACCGTCCCATGAAGAAGTGTGGCAGGCCTGTGAGGAAGGATCCTACAGCCATGAGTAAACAGCCCATAGCAATGAGCCTGGGCCGGTGCAGCTTCGCCCCAAAATGGCTGACCACAGCCAGGAACAGCAGGTTACCTGCAAGAAACCACAACACTACAGTAGCCAGGAATCGCAAATTATAAACGCTGTTTTGAAAAAAACTGAAAATGGCATATCAGTTTGGATACTAGGCTGCAACTGGGACAACATTTCGTTTTTGCAGTGGGGTGTTGTAAGGGGCTTAATACACTTGTATTCCAGCCACTAGGGGGTACTCTGGTGAAGCCCATGGGAAATAAAGAAATATAGTTTAAGGGAATTGGGAAGAGTAAGAATGAAAAACTAAAGAAAGACTGTAAACGGCTGTTACCTGTGCTGACATGATTAAAAGTGAAGTAAACTGTACTTTTTGCGTTGTAGTTTAAATGATAAGCTCATTGGAAGGGTAACATATACAGGATGTACATAAATGGGCATAAACATGTGACACAGAAAATAAAAATATTGACATTTAGGAATTCAAAATGCATCTAAATATATTTAGTTCTGTCTATGGAATACATAAAAAAATGTAGTTTAAAATATATATATGTATAAAATATATACAGTAAGTACAGTAAGTAAGTAAATGTAGGAAATCCAAAATGCTCAAAAATATGTTTTTGTAATGTCTAAAATAAAATATGTGTATAATATATACTTCTCTGTAACGTAAAGCAACGCAGAAGCAATAAGCATTGTAAATGATGGTAGAACACATCAAATTAATGTGAACATGAGGACACAAAGGAGAGATTTAATTAAAAGATCATCTTTTAATAAATTTTTAATGCTGAAGTTTTTTAATGCTGAAAAAAATCTATGTATGGCAAATCCACTCTGGGCAAATGGCCTGTTGGACAAAAAAAAAAAATAGTAAACATCCTCGCTACTTCAGCCATTTGCTATGTTAAAGTAAAATCTCAGTTAATGATGAATAGATACAATTTGGAAGGATTTTCCAGAGTCATACCTCAGTAGGGTAGAGTGTCAGGTGGCACAACCATTGGTGCCATGAGGTCAAAGTGTGAAGGAGGGAGCAAGCCAGAGAGCTGTCTAGGAAGCAGTCCAGGCCCATGGGTTGGAGGCTTTGAGTTGGTCCCATCATTGTCATGCATTGTAGGGTATCTGCTGCCCCATAGACCTGCTGGTAGTGGGAAAGGTGTTAGCAGGAGACCACCAGGGACATCTATGATCGGCTGACGGTCTTCGTTAAACCACGTGTATTCAAAAGCAATATTCACCTGTTTTCATAGAGTAAGGATTTACTCCTTTGGGGACATTGCCAGTGTTCCCCTGATATCCATATGTCCCCATCGGTGGAGGTGGTGGTACACACTTGTTCTGTAAAACACATCAACACATTTTCCAAATTGTTAGTAATATTATCACAGTTGAAATACAATGGTTGTTCACTGTTTTTAATTTCATTGAATTTAAGTGTGTACCTCAGCCTTGGGCTCAGTTTTGTTAACCCATCTGTGCAGAGTTGGATCCCAGACAATCTGAGGAAGAAGATATTAGCAATGTGAAGCAAGCCACATTTTTTTTTAATCAACTCAATTGTCTCTACATAGAATATAGTGTTAAGAACCAGTTCCTTACAGATCTGTCTTTGTCCTCAGGTAGATGAACCTCCTTCTTATTAACTCTTCCACTCCCAAAGACCCAGCTGAGCTAGCCTCCACTGTTATTGTGCACAGCAGGGGTCTCGGGCTCAGCCACCGGCTGGCTGCCAGTCTGGCACTGAGGGTTGGCCTCGGAGTGTTCCGGCTTGGTGATGGACATCATAGCAGGATGCTCAACATATCTAAGTCGGACATCTGTAATAAGTGTGAAAAGTCAGGCCACTCTGCTCATGTCACCACACAGAACAATTACTAGATGACAGGTAGGAATGTCTCGCTCTGATACTCTGTTACAACCCAATCTTAACCTACACGCAGTCACAGGGATTACTGGGAGGTTACTCCAGGACTCTGCCATCGCATTGTTTTGGTTGCAAAATCAACAATTCCCTGCATATTATGTGAGGGCTTGCAAATTTGACCAATCACCAAACTATTTCTGCATAAAATAGTCACATCACAATATTATCGCATAGAACTGACCCATTACCACAGTACAAAATGAGGGCTCGAAATTTCAACCAATCACCGCACATTTACTGCATAATATGGTTCAATCAAGCCACACGTCAACACCGTTTTTTCCCTTGTCAGCGCATTTTTGCAACAAATTGGACAAAACTATTGCATATTGCTATGCAAAATGTCATAATTGTCGCTGCAAAATCTAGCATATTTATCAACTAATATCAAAAAAATCCATGCGAAATCCTGAAGAGATTCATCAGAGTATGAAAATGTATACACTCACTAATGTAAGTCGCTCTGGATAAGAGCGTCTGCTAAATGACTAAAATGTAAAAGTAAAATGGAGCTAAACCTGTTGTATGTAGAAAATGCATGAAAGTATTACAGCTATACACTCACATGAGCCATACATTTGATCTATCACAACTAATTACGTTATCACAATGGTAATTTCTTTACTAATTAGGTAAGGTTAAGTGACCTCTTCTCTTGGAATAGAAATCCACAGGTGGAGTACACGCTCCACCATCCCATTTCCACAGTGGTGACACCATGGGGATGATGGGAGGTGGTTGTGGATGATTGTTTCCATTCTTCCCAGGGACACTGGCTGTGAGGAGGATCTCCTCCCTCTCTTCAGGGATGAGGCCTGATGCTCGGAGGATCTCCTCCCTCTGCGCAGTGATGCTAGCTGCTGGGAGAACCCCCTCCGTCTGTGCATGGACACTGGCTGTTTGGAGGATCCCCTCACTCTGTGCAGGGACACTGGCTGTTTGGAGGATCCCCTCCCTTTGTGTAGGGATGAGGCCTGATGCTCGGAGGATCTCCTCCCTTTTAGCAGGGACACTAGCCTTTGGGACAATCCCCTCCCTGTGCGCAGGGACCTTGGCCATTGGGACGATTCCCTTCCTCTAGGCAGTGACACTGGCCATCAGGAGGATCAACTCCTTTTGTGCAGGGATGAGGCCTGATGCTCTGAGGATCTTCTTCTTCTGCGCAGTGATAGAAGATGCTGGAAGAATCCCCTCCCTCTGTGACGGGTTGAGAACTGATGCACGGAGGAACCCCTCCCTCTCTTCAGGGATGAGGCCTGATGATCGGAGGATCTCCTCTCTCTGTGCAGTGATGCTAGCTGCTGGGAGAATCCCCTCCCTCTGCGCATGGACACTGGCTGTTTGGAGGATCCCCTCCCTCTCAGCAGGGACACTAGCCTTTGGGACAATCCCCTCCCTGTGTGCAGGAACGCTGGCCATCAGGAGGATCAACTCCTTTTGTGCAGGGATGAGGCCTGATGCTCTGAGGATCTTCTTCTTCTGCGCAGTGATAGAAGATGCTGGAAGAATCCCCTCCCTCTGTGACGGGTTGAGAACTGATGTACGGAGGAACCCCTCCATCTGTGCAGGGATGAGGCCTGATGCTCTGAGGATCTTCTTCTTCTGCGCAGTGATAGAAGATGCTGGAAGAATCCCCTCCCTCTGTGACGGGTTGAGAACTGATGCACGGAGGAACCCCTCCATCTGTGCAGGGATGAGGCCTGTTGCTCGGAGGATCTCCTCCCTCTGTGCAGGGACACTGGCTGTTTGGAGGATCCCTTCCCTCTGTGCAGGGACACTGGCTGTGAGGAGGATGTCCTCCCTCTCTTCAGGGATGAGGCCTGATGATCGGAGGATCTCCTCCCTCTGCGCAGTGATGCTAGCTGCTGGGAGAATCCCCTCCCTCTGCGCAGGGACACTGGCTGTTTGGAGGATCCCCTCCCTCTCAGCAGAGACACTAGCCTTTGGGACAATTCCCTCCCTGTGGGCAGGAACGCTGGCTATTGGCACGATTCTCTTCCTCTGCGCAGTGACACTGCCATCAGGAGGATCAACTCCTTTTGTGCAGGGATGAGGCCTGATGCTCTGAGGATCTTCTTCTTCTGCACAGTGATAGAAGATGCTGGAAGAATCCCCTCCCTCTGTGATGGAATGAGGCCTGATGCTCGGAGGATCTCCTCTCTCTGTGCAGTGATGCTAGCTGCTGGGAGATTCCCCTCCCTCTGTGCAGGGACACTGGCTGTTTGGAGGATCCCCTCCCTCTGTGCAGCGATGCTAGCTGCAGAGAGAAATCCCTCCCTCTGTGACGGGACGAGGCCTGATGGTCGGAGGATCTCCTCCCTCTGTGCAGTGATGCTAGCTGCTGAGAGAATCCCCTCCCTCTGTGCAGGGACACTGGCTGTTTGGAGGATCCCCTCCCTCTGTGCAGGGACTGGCTGTTTGGGGGATACCCTCCGTCTGTGCAGGGACACTGGCTGTTTTGAGAATCCCCTCCCTCTGTGCAGGGACACTGGCTGTTTGGGGGATACCCTCCCTCTGTGACGGGATGAGGCCAGATGCTCGGAGGATCTCCTCCCTCTGCACGGCAACTTTGGCTGCTGTGATGATCTGCAGGTATAATATAGAGCATATAGTCATTCCCTAAAAAATCAACCACTTGGAATCTATAACATCATTGACACCATACACTGAGTGTATTAAACATTAAGAACACCTTCTCTTTCCGTGACATAGACTAATCAGGTGAAAGCTATAATCCCTTATTGATGTTAATTGTTAAATCTTCTTCTCAGTGTAGATAAAGGGGAGGAGACAGGTTAAAGATTGCTTTTTAGACAATTGAGACATGGATTGTGTATGTGTGTCATTCAGAGGGTGAATGGGCAAGACCAACGATTTGAGTCCCTTTGAACAGAGTATGGTAGTAGGTGCCAGAAGCACCGGCTTGTGTCAAGAACTGCAATGCTGTTTGGTATCAAGAATGGTCCACCACCAAGGGAGGGGGGGGCAACTCAATAGGAAGGTGTTCTTAATGTTTTTTTTCACTCAGTGTAGATCAATCCCTAGCATATACTTTCATTTTTGATACTGTAAATACACAAATTATATTCATGTTATCTACAATATATTATAATACCGTAAGCCTCCCTGCTGCAGGGGCTTTTCCTCCTACAATTTTGAGCTGAATTTCTTCACTTTAGCAATATTTTGTATCTTTGTTAATTTTCACATTTATTGTATTTGGAATGGCACTGTTACTACAGCATTTGATGTAAGTATGTAGGGCAATTACCCATAATGCTCACTGACTGAACATCTAAAATTACCATGGCAATTATTGACGCATTCACATGCCATCGGAAACTTGGAACCTCAGAGATAAAATTTATGTAAGAAATTAGCGTAGAGCTTCCTACTGGTTGATTCTGATACTTCACAAGTGGGAAACTTGAAATCATCATTCCATAACGAGTTAGCGAGTCAGAAATGTCAGAATTTCCTAGTTCCGACTTGAAGGGCCTTCTATAATGTAGGGCCGGGTCAGTAACCAAATTATTTTACTGTGCCCAGTCGCACAGAGACTTTTATGGTCACACAAGTTGCCAACGGTGGATTCAAAATGAGTAGCCTAACAATTATTTACATGGCCCCAGGTACATTTGCAACCAAATAATTTTTCTGTGAGAAATCAATAATAGTTGCACACATAGGGTAACAGTCAGCAATTGACAGTGAGCAATGAGCAAGATAAGCATAGACGGGGAGTTGACAATAGCTTATTATTAGTGTAAATAAATGTTATTTCTATGGTTGCAACTTTACAAACCTGTTCTAGAGCTCAGGTCGATTAAGCACGGTGAGTTATGTGGCTCTAGAAGGTTCTCGGACCGATAAAAAGCCTCGGTGCATTTGCATTGACTTCAATTCATTTTGAGCATTACAAAATGGTGACATTTAGAAAAGTCTCAGAGTTGCAAGACTAGGTGCATTGAAACCGGCTCGGCCCATAGAGACGGACCCCGACATTTCTGTCCGATAGCTCATTCAAGGACCCCTTAGCAAGGCATGGAAAAAAGTGGAATTTCAGCACCAATTAAGGTTTTGCTCGGGCACCGAATGACCTATCGAGCCGAAACTTGGGATTCGAGGTCGCCTCACATAGGGCTAAACATAATGTGAAAACTGGACCCGCAGCTAGAACATAACTACGTATTATTTGTTTTATTATGGTTTAAATGGAAGGCGCTGTGAATTTTGGCCCTGCTCTGAAATATGTGATAGTTGGCTTTTAAACGAGTTGGAAAAAGTGAGTTTGGAGTCAGATGGTATCAGTTTGGTGTCTGAAAATATCTAATTGGCTGATGGACAGTGACTTGCTAGTTGACTTTAGTGCATTTGCAACATGTTTCAACAGTGAAAAACCACCAAAATAGCATTCTGAAATCACCACTAAAAATGACATCACCATAGCCGTGCCGAGTTCAACGAAATGCCCCGCTTGACCGTAGCTTGCTCGGTCTGAGCGCAGCCACAGTGACAAGAAGATGACCCTTGACCTACATTTCGAGTCTTTTGCATTTGGGAGACAGAGAGAGAACTGTTAAGGTTTAGAAGCACAAATTTGACCTCAGGAACGTTCCTAAGGTCTCTGTGCAAGCCTAACATTGACCGTGTGGCATTAACCCTTAACAGTTAAAAGAAGGTGTTTACATCAAACAGTTTACAATGACATCTCACCCAATAGGAACACATTGCCTGCACCCCTAAATTCAACCTGAAGCCTATGTGGGTTATGAATGTCTTATGAACCTGTCTTCAATGACAATCCATCAAGCCACTATGAGGTCTACCTGTGTTGATTCTAAGCTTCCTGGAGCAACCGGAAGTGATAAAATCACCCTAAAAGTCTTTTGCCATACCCAACCAGCAGTTTGTGATATATAGTGCATTCAACCCTGTGTAAATCAGTCAGTTCTTAACGTATAGACTTAAAACTCAGGATTCTGTAAAAGCATACCCCGATCAGGATATGTATTTACTTATAGTTTCCTGTGCCAACCGGAAGTGCCTTAAAATGGGGTCATAGGTGCTGTTTCGAAGGTTTAAAAAAGTCAGATCTTTCCAAAACTTTAAATGTGTGAATCGGTCAACCCTCATGAACTGTAAATCAGTAATTTCGCTAAACAGATGTCAAAGAAAAGCTCTCTCACACACACACACACACACACACACACACACACACACACACACACACACACACACACACACACACACACACACACACACACACACACACACACACACACACACACACACACACACACAGCAAGGATGGAGTGAAAAAGTATGGTGCTTAAAGACACACAGAGCCTTAAATGCTTTTAGGGGGGATCCAGACTTCCATACCCGCTCTGGGAGCGCTATACTACCGCCCCAAATCAATGGGTGCTGGCCTGAGTGATTTATGGAGGTTTTAAAAAAATATTCTGTTTTTTCTTCTGGGAAATATTTTATGTTTTTTCTTCTCGAGTCAATGGCCTGAGTGATTTATGGAGGTTTTCAAAAAATATTCTAAGTCCAAACTTTTCATGCACCTGGTATTTTTTGGGGGTTACCAGGCGTCATTTTTCAAAACGGTTGAAATTGCTTTTAGGGGGCATCCAGAGTGTCACATGACCGGATGAGGTAACTATTCTTGTTCTTCTTGTAACTTTCCGGTAGGCTAGAAGCTTTCCGGTGTTTTGCTGCTCGACACAGGTCAACGCAGGTATTGCACTTGATTTATCGTTATCGTAACCGTAGGTGCAGCCAAGTGGAAATACGAAAGCTTTCTAGCTATTTCGCACTGATGGTAATTTGAACACAAGAACGTTTCTAGTGAAAAGGTGCTTACACTCAGAGCCATGTATTTACACTCAGCCACCCTAGCCTTATTATGGGTTAACGTTTTGGTAATTTTGGTTGGCCAACAAAATGAAAGACTACAATGACTGCATACGTTTCCCCAAATGTTATACGAAAAAAAAATGTTTTGTTATTGATGGACAATGGCAAGGCTACCATTGTATTTTCAGTTACATTCTGTTCAATAAAAATGGTTTACACGTTTATTTTTTAAGAAATACATGGAACTACAACCGAATAAAACACCATTAACCATCATGCATTGCTTACATTCATTCTATCCTGAAAAGTATGTTCAGAAAAATCGAAAACAGTACATATAGGCATAAAACCACAATGTTTTATTAGGGTTTAAATAAAGACAATATATATATAACCACTTATGGTTAAATGGTTAAAAAAAGACAAAATATCTATATATTCATAACGTAAAATAAATAAATACAGGCGATCGCGTCTATGGTTGTTGCAACGGCTTGAGTGTCGCCTACTGGTTAAATTCGTGTCTTTTCGCACGAATTAAGTAGCACAGAAATTCGTGTATTTTCAAACGAATTGAACCACCCCAAAAATGCACAAAAACGCACGAAATCTGCTGAAATACATTTTGTACATATATGCGCGAATTGAATGTGAGGCTGGGCTGCAACTTTATATTCTGACCTAGACACTGACTTGTGCAATGCCTAATGCATAATCTATGCATGTTATTGGCTCATCATAGTATATAGCCGAGGGTCTCATAGCCAAAAAACAGCATTGGCCATTGGACTGCTCAGTCAAAACAACTCACTTTTACGATTAATCACTTGACTGGAGTAACTTGAGTTCGGACCTAAAACATTGAAAGTAGGCTATAGCTTGACGCATATCCTTACCTTGGACAAGCGTATCCAAAAGGCCTATCCAGTCATGCGTGAAGATACCGTTAGGCAGATAAATGCGCGGTATGGGTTGAGACACGCTCGGTATTGTGAATCTGTAACACTGATATAAAAGCACGTTTTCGTTTATAATTTACACTGTAGAATGACCTGCAAGCCAATCAGAATCTAGTTTTAAACACTACCGTGGGTTCCATGGAACGTCACAAACATATTAGGCCACTTGCGTCACAGATTACAGTCACTGAACGTGGGTTTAATAGCTATATTGGCTATATGTACAGTATATACACATCGTATTGAATTGAGATTACATTTACTGCACCACTGTAATTATGTAGCCTAATCCTATGAGGATCATATGTGAAATGTCAGAATCATGGCACATGAAAACATAATTAAATTGACTGCAGATTATACAATTCCCTGTGACACAATAAACGCACTGGGCATCAATGTTGTTTCCATGTAATTTCAATGAAATTACGTTGAACCAATGTGGAATACAAGTTGAATTGATGTATGTGCCCATTGGGAAGGGATCAATTCGAAATGATTGAATACATACAGTATTACAAAGAAAGAGATACAAAAACTGCTTCGAAAAGCTCGAAAAAGTCTCACTTCCTTGGGCCACCCAAAAGTAAAATGTATGTACGCATTACTGTACATCGTTTTGGATGAAAGCGTCTGCTTTCAAACCTCTGACTCTCACACATATTTACAATCTCGCGATGATTATTTCTGTCGCTTTCACGTTTGCGGGATTTTGTGAAGAAAATTATGCGCAGGAGAGCTCCATGAAATCAGCAGCATTAACGGGTCCAAATCGAGCAAAAAGCTTCAAATTAAAAGTCCTTCGTTAACTTGAACACATCACAATTTGTAGTATATTTCCCTGTTTCAAGATGCGTTCTGTTTCGTTTCTCTGATCTCTGAAAAGTAATTTAGGTTTTCAGTCTTCTTTATTAAATAATATCTGGAATAATAGTTTAATTTCCATTCCACTAGATGGCACTATCCCTATGCTACTCCCTGTCAGGGGTCTGAGGATTCTGAAACAAAATAGTTTAGGCTCTTGAAACGCATCGGTGCGTTGGTAGATGTGCTGCTGTACATTGTTATAAACACTTATTACACTACTATAGACTTATTATCAATGTAATTCACTGTTATAAACACATATTACATTATAAATGATGATCCTGTGTAGAGCATGCCGATCCCACCACCAGGGTTGTGGGTTTGATTCCCGGGGCAACCCATACGTAAAATACTGTAAGTCGCTTTCGATGAAAGTATCTGCTAAATGGCATATATTATGATTACATCGTTTAAACAACAGGCCTACAATATGAAAGTCTATTTCTTTTTCAAGTTAATATTTGTGTTGGAACTTTACATCAGTTGGAAAGGCAGCACATGTATCTGTTTAATTACTACCTGATTCAAAAGTTGTGGACAGAAATGTGGGTATACTATAATACAAGTTAAAATAAAATAATGACAAGCACATCTTGATCTTTTTGAATTGAGGTTTTATTAAGTCAGGGTAGCTTGGTTATCATGGCTACGTGTAACAGCATTAAGATCCCCTCTGGTACCAGAACTGAAATGAGTATTAATTCAATTTTTTTGATGTATTCCATAGACAGAACTAAATATATTTAGATGCATTTTGAATTGCTAAATGTCAATATTTGTATTTTCTGTGTCACGTGTTTATGCCCATTTATGTACATCCTGTATATGTTACCCTTCCAATGAGCTTATCATATAAACTACAACGCGATAAAGTACAGTTTACGTCACCTTTAATCATGTCAGCACAGGTAACAGCCATTTACAGTCTTTCTTTAGTTTTTCATTCTTACTCTTCCCAATTCCCTTAAACTATATTTCTTTATTTTCCATGGGCTTCACCAGAGTACCCCCTAGTGGCTGGAATACAAGTGTATTAAGCCCCTTACAACACCCCCCTGCAAAAACGAAATGTTGTCCCAAACATTTCACTGGCCTCAAAACAAACAGAAGATGTAAGTACTGGTCATGAGAACAATGGAGAAAACTGGCCTAACAGCCATATAACTATCTAGACATGTCCAGTCTGCCTTTATGGGCAAAGACGCAACCCCCACTAAACATTATCACACTGTGATTAGTAAAGGTAAACCAGAAAATATATACACATCAGAACATCTCTAGTTGGTATCCTGATAAGAGCTTGGCAGCCCTAAAGTGTTATAGGTTAGAATGTCTTTGGGCCTCGTCTGCCGGGCTGAACGGCGGGGCAAGGTCGTGGGTGACCCCAATGAATCAGTGTCCACTTCATCATGAGATGATTGAGTCTCTGAGCCCTCAGCTGTTTCCATATTTACCCCTGTCCTTCCGGGCTCTCTCTGAGGACTGGCTGGCAGTCCTTCCCAGTGAAGTTTCTATCAGTCTGACGCCGTTCCTCACTATTATCTGATACTAGTTGTGTGCTACTCTGTCTGCTCTCTTCCTCCCTACGTGGCCTATTGATGAATATTGGATAAGAATCCTCATCTGAGCTCTCAGACTCAGCGCTCTCCCTATTTCGCTGATTTTGCTGGTGTGGTTCCTTTCTCCACAGACCTCTACTGGGTGTTTCAACAGGTTCCTCAAATGGTAGAGAATTACATGACACGAACATATTGCGATGCAGAACCCGGGCCTGTACCCCTCTCGGGTTTGACCTCATAGACAGGGCTGTCATCACCTTTCCTGGTTACCACCACATGTATTTGGTCCTCCCAGTGTGATCTTAGCTTTCCCGGCCCCCCACGCTCTGACATGTTCCTCACCAGTACACGATCCCCTGAGACCAGAACCGAACTAATTTTCTTCCGATCGTAGTTGGCTTTTTCCTTTGCTGTTGATTTCTCCATGTTTCTACTGGCGATGTCATAGGCTTCAGCCATCTGTTGCTGCCACTTCTTAGCATAATCCTGGTACGATTTCTCCTGTTCCTTTATCTGTAACTCAAAGACAAGGTCAACGGGTAGAAGTGGAGCCCTTCCAAATAGCAGGAAATACGGTGAGAACCCAGTAGCATCACTGGTGGTACAATTATATGCATGAATGACCTTGTTCAGATAATCACCCCAGTTGGCTTTTTCTCTTCATCTAGTGTGCGCCACATTGACAACAGTGTACGGTTAAATCTCGGATTCCCCTGTGGATCATATGGAGAGGTTCTGGAATTGGCTATTCCCGTACAGTTCTGCCAGGCTCTGAATAACTGATTTTCAAACTCTCTTCCATGATCATGATGGATTTTTGACACCGAGCCAAACTTTGGGAAAAAGTAATCGAAAAGCTTTTCTGCTGCAGTTTTCCCTGACTTATTTCTAGTGGGGTAGGTTTGTGCAATTTTTGTAAACTTATCTAAAATAACGAAAATGTACTCTTAGCCCCCTCTGCTTTTCTCCAAATGCACATTGTCAATTGAAATCATCTGGAAAGGAGCTGTAGCTCGTACATGTTACATTGGGGCCCTAGTTATTACACTGGGTTTCTTTTGTTTGATACACTTAGACACTTCGGTGATAAAGTGTTCAATGTCATGTTGCATGCGCGGCCAATAAAAGCGCTCTCGTGCTAAGTTCAACACTCTTTCTGTTCCTAGATGGGCCATTTCAGTGTGTAAGTACTTGTAAATCAGTGTTCTATACTGACTTGGTACAACAACTTGTTTCCTTTCTGCTGTTTTCCTTTGTAATAATCCATCTGGTGAGACATGGTGCCTGTTCCACTCTTGCAGTAACTGTTTGACTTTGTATGACTCTTGTTGACGTTCTGCTGGTTTAGGCTTAGTCCTTTGACTTTTCAGTTCCAAGATTCTCGATTCTCGTTCCAAGATTCTCAGTCCTTTAACTGAGCCTGCATGATATCGTGTGGTGACAGTCAGTCGGTCTGTAACTATTCCCCCCCACCATGACAGCTCATCTTGCACTGAAGGCCTTAGTGTGACCGTGGATATCCACGTTTGTGGGTACTAGATTGACTCAGTTCACAGACTGTCAGCCAGACAGTGATTGTGCATCAATATCAGACTAAATTAGAGTAACAACCAAATAAAACAGACAAACAGGAAATGTTCAATGACCCATAAAGACACTAGTTCATTCTGTGAATCAGTCTTTTATTTCCTATCATAAAGAACACATGTGGAAATGGGCAGTGGGTTTAGACATCCATCTGACTCCAAAACAAGACATGACTGAATAGTTGAAGTGTCTAATCCAAATAATCAGCACAATGGCAGGTGTTAGTGCAGGGCTGGAACAGAAACCTGCACACCTAGTAGCTAGATCTCTAGCAGCAAGGTTGGCCATGCATTTTCTAGGTCTATATGCATTGTTGATTTAACAGTATTGGTGTAGTCATACAACTTATTCTAACAGTAAACCAACAGCATATTCAGAGCATTTAGAAAGTATTCAGACCCCTTGACTTTTTCCACCTTTTGTTACGTTACAGCTTTATTCTAAAAAGTATTAAATAATATTATGTTCCTCATTAATCTACACACAATACCCCATAAGGACAAAGCGAAAAACAGAAATACCTTATTTACATAAGTATTCAGACCCTTTGCTATGAGACTCAAAATTGAGCTCAGCTGCATCCTGTTTCCATTGATCATCCTTGAGATGTTTCTACAACTTGATTGGAGTCCACCTGAGGTAAATTCAATTGATTGGACATGATTTGGAAGGCACACACCTGTCTATATAAAGGTCCCGCAGTTGACAGTGCATGTCAGAACAAAAACCAAGCCATGAGGTCGAAGGAATTGTCCTTAGAGCTCCGAGACAGGACTGTGTCGAGGCACAGATCTGGGGAAGGGTACCAAAAAATGGCTGAAGTATTGAAGGTCCACAAGAACACAGTGGCCTCCATCATTCTTAAATGGAAGACGTTTGGAACCACCAAGACTCTTCAAACAGAGCAATCAGGGGAGAAGGGCCTTGTTCAAGAATGTGACCAAGAACCCGCTGGTCACTATGACAGAGCTCCAGAGTTCCTCTGTGCAGATGGGAGAACCTTCCACAAGGACAACCATCTATACAGCACTCCACCAATCAGGCCTTTATGATCGAGTGGCCATGGGGAAGCCACTCCTCAGTAAAAGGCACGACAGCCTGCTTGGTGTTTGCCAAAAGGCACATAAAGGACTGACCTTGAGAAACAACATTCTCTGGTCTGATGAAACCAAAATGTAACTCTTTGGCCTGAACGCCAAGCGTCATGTCTGGAGGAAACCAGGCACTATCCCTACGGTGAAGCACGGTGGTGGCAGCATCATGCTGTGGGGATGTTTTTCAGTGGCAGGAAATGGCAGACTAGTCAAGATCGAGGGAAAGATGAACGGAACAAAGTATAAAGATTTTCCCACTGATATCCATATCATTCAATTCAGAGCCTGGATTTCCCCCCTGAGGCTAATATCCATATCATGCTGAAATCAATAGAACAGTGGGCAAACATTTAGGGTTCTACATTGTGACATAATTAAAATACTCCTACTACAATGTTAAAACATTCTACATTGTGACATGATTTCATTGATATCATGAAACAACTCCTTCATGTATTTTCTGATGTTTAATCAGAGATCTTTTATCAGAGTATCTCTGGTCACATTGATCACAGCTATAAGGTTTCTCTCCTGTGTGTGTTCTTTGGTGTACTGTCAAATCACTAGATGTAGTAAAAATCTTCCCACAGTGATCACAGCTATAAGGTTTCTCTCCTGTGTGTGTTCTCTGGTGTGATATCAGGGTGCTTAACTGAGTAAAACTCTTCCCACATTGATTACAACTATGAGGCTTCTCTCCTGTGTGTGTTCTCTGGTGTGATACCAGGGTGCTTGACTGAGAAAAACTCTTCCCACATTGATTACAACTATAAGGCTTCTCTCCTGTGTGTGTTCTCTGGTGTCGAATCAGGTGGCTTGATGTAGTAAAACTCTTCCCACATTGATTACAGCTATAATGTTTCTCTCCTGTGTGTTTTCTCTGGTGTGATAACAGGTTGCTTGACTGACTAAAACTCATCCCACATTGAGTACAGCTATAAGGTTTCTCTCCAGTGTGAATTCTCATGTGTACTTTTAGTGAATCTGATCTTAAGTAACTCTTCCCACATTGATTACAGCTATAAGGCTTCTCTCCTGTGTGTGTTCTCTGGTGTACTTTAAGTTCTGATGAAGATTTGCAACCTTTCCCACAGTCAGAGCAGCAGTGAGATTTCTTCCCTGTGGGTCTCTGCTGGTGTTTCTTGAGGTGTTTTGACGTGGAGAAACTCTTCTCTGCCTCATCAGCATCCTGAGGTTGTTGAGGCCCCCCAGAGGATCCACAATAGTCACGTCTCTCTCCTGTTTGAACAACAAAGTCAGACAGATAGTTAAAGGGCCACAACAGCAAAAATCCACTGTAAAAGGTCATGCCAACAGGTAGCCATGATGTTGTACAAACAAAGACGTCTGTAATGAATGTTAAAATTATTTGACATTTGTCTTAAGACAGTCAAGTGAGCAACAATAGTCATATTTTGTCTTGTTTTCACATTAGTAGTAACATCAACGATTGTAGGCTAGAAATACGTTTTTAAAGTTGTTGAAATCCAAAGCAGTAGGCTCCTTTCTGAAGGTCTATGTTATTGTTAGGTGAAGTTATGTGTCCTACAGTAGGTCTATGTTATTGGTATAACTAGTGGTTTCCGCATTAGCGGAGGAGTTTCAGCAAACAAATTGCATTTTAGCAAACACAGAGAGCAGAGAGCGATGCACCTAACAATAACATAGACCTACTGTAGGACCAATAACTTCACCTCACAATAACATAGACCTACTGTAGGACCCATAACTTCACCTAACAATAACATAGACCTACTGTAAGACTCATAACTTCACCTAACAATAACATAGACCTACTGTTGGACCAATAACTTCACCTAACAACAACATAGACCTACTGTAGGACCCATAACTTCACCTAACAATAACATAGACCTAGGACTATAAATCATTTTATATTTCAGGTGAAACATGGAAACTAAAATGGCTTTGTCATGACATTTCATAACCTGATCACTAGAACATTTTGTGAATAATCCCACTAGGTTAATCTGTAATGTGTTGTCATTCTAAATGTCCTGAATAAAGGAAAATAGCTATGTGTGTTGTACAATAGCCTATCCATCAAGGAACAGTTCTCTACACATTATGAGCAAAGTATCTCCATTTCCAAACAGACTAACGAGAGCCTACTGTAAATCAAGCAGACAATAACACAATATAAACATAAATTTGTGAGGCATGTTGGATCCAACGTGGAGCACGGCATAACTGTCTTTACCAGAGTAATGAATGAAGAAGCACTTTGGTTGTTGTTGCATGTCGTAATGTTTGTCATTTGACTGTCATTCAGAAAATTATTTCCTGGATCAGCTGATGATCGTTGAACATGTGACGAACTAAACAGCTACAGTATTAAGAATGATGTGTAATTATTGAAGAACAGCGTTAATGACAGTATCCATTTGGGTGTTGTCAATAAAGTTAAGGTGACTCTCGGCTAGAACCATTGGATTTAGCAAACTCTGAAATGATTTAGGATCTGTGCCAATGAAAACTGTTTTCCCAGCGTAACATAAGGAGGCACTAAATGTTATGTAGTTAGAGTGCATTTCAGAGATCTGAATACAAAAAACTGTCTGACAGCAAGATCCAGTATTTAAGTTGAAGTTCATCATATGACAAGCTTAACGTTATGACTATAACTAATGATCCCTCTACTTACTCAACATATTATGGGGAAATACAATCATTCCCCATGCCGACGCAAACGGATACTAAATGAAACGGCCCATGGCAGACAACCCAGACCTGACCCCGCAAGATGAGTCAGTTTTGTCAATTTATTCATTGTCTTTCGTTTGAAACACTCATGTCAATGTTGAGTAAGGATCCACATCTAATTACGCATATAGAAGTAGGACTAGTCTACCTGGCCTGCGCGCAAATGTAGACCTATAAATGTGCCCATTTGGGGATGTCTGATAGTATTTCTGATTGTCTTAACGCACCACCACCAATGAGCTGTGGAGCTTCTCAAAGCAAATGTATCTTCACCTCAAACAGCAAGTAAACAAAGTCTAATCAAAATCAATTGCAAATGAGAATAGTTCCTCAAAGTATTTGAAAAATATTTCCAGCTCTCGCCCTTTCGATAACCACTCGGCATGAAAGGGAAAAATGTAATGCCCTGATGCAGTGGAAATGTCATAAAATACCTGATTACTTCTTATCCCTTTCACTAATAGCCAACAGCTGTGTCTGTCCAGAACTCACTGAAGCAGGAAACTGAGGGCCCAGAATATTTTATAAAATGTTTCAAGTTCGTTGTAGACAGGCCATTTGATTTATAGGATATTTATTTGCAATGTTTTTATTTGTTGGCTTTATGTAGGCTATTTGTTTACATAGTTGGCAATGGCAATAACAGTTCATTTTAATTTAGAGATTTAGATAGAATGTAGGTTAATCAAAGACAATGATTTTGAGATACTATTATAAATTAAATGAAACTGTTCCACGAAAATGTGCATATGAAAATCCTAACTGGCACGCAGATCAGTAGAAATGGTAAGATAAATTTGCACTCCAAATGTAGGTTGCCGACTGCTTGTGTTGCCTATTACCGGCAACG
The DNA here is from genome assembly GCF_029448725.1 of Salvelinus fontinalis. Lineage (NCBI taxonomy): Eukaryota > Metazoa > Chordata > Actinopteri > Salmoniformes > Salmonidae > Salvelinus > Salvelinus fontinalis. Next base: position 59,308 of record NW_026600778.1, on the reverse strand, counting down.
TCAGAATTTACAAAGGCCAGCAGGAGGAGGTGGTTCGGTTAGAGTCTTTTCTCTTCTGGTTAGACTATATTGATGTAATGGCATGCAAATAAACTGGCTGAATATTATACAATGACTTATCAACAGCTCTAACAATTTGACCTCCACAGGAAATCTACACTGGCAATTCTAGAATATACTATATAGCCTAGAAACCTGGTTAAACTATCATTATGACATCATGGATGAATTCTAGAATATACTATATAGCCTAGAAACCTGGTTAAACTATCATTATGACATCATGGATGAATTCTAGAATATACTATATAGCCTAGAAACTTGGTTAAACTATCATTATGACATCATGGATGAATCCTAGAATATACTATATATCCTAGAAACTTGGTTAAACTATCATTATGACCTCATGGATGGCCAGTCCTTGTATTATTAGGGGTTCTGATGGGGTACAACAGTTGAACTAAGCTCATGAGGCATGTGTTATATTCTTCAAGAATCAGTGTCTATAAATATACACTGCTCAAAAAAATAAATGGAACACTTAAACAACACAATGTAACTCCAAGTCAATCACACTTCTGTGAAATCAAACTGTCCACTTAGGAAGCAACACTGATTGACCTCCACCAGTGGCCTGCTGGAGGTCATTTTGCAGGGCTCTGGCAGTGCCCCTCCTTGCACAAAGGTGGAGGTAGCGGTCCTGCTGCTGGGTTGTTGCCCTCCTACGGCCTCCTCCACATCTCCTGATGTACTGGCCTGTCTCCTTGTAGCGCCTCCATGCTCTGGACACTACGCTGACAGACACAGCTAACCTTCTTGCCACAGCTCGCATTGATGTGCCATCCTGCATGAGCTGCACTACCTGAGCCACTTGTGTGGGTTGTAGACTCCGTCTCATGCTACCACTAGAGTGAGAGCACCGCCAGCATTCAAAAGTGACCAAAACATCAGCCAGGAAGCATAGGAACTGAGAAGTGGTCTGTGGTCACCACCTGCAGAATCACTCCTTTATTGGGGTTGTCTTGCTAATTGCCTATAATTTCCACCTTTTGTCTATTCCATTTGCACAACAGCATGTGAAATTTATTGTCAATCAGTGTTGCTTCCTAAGTGGACAGTTTGATTTCACAGAAGTGTGATTGACTTGGAGTTACATTGTGTTGTTTTAAGTGTTCCCTTTATTTTTTTGAGCAGTGTATAATTTAAAAGTAAAAAAAAATGGATGTAGCATTGCAGATTTCCCCTTTAACACCAATCATCAGTCCAACAACTGCAGAGTTTGTGCCTCTGTTTTTAAGACAGTACTTACTAGTGTTAATCAGGGCCCGGTTTCTCAAAACCATCTTACGGCTAAGTTCATTGTTAGAACAATTGGATGCCTTAAGATGCGTTTGGGAAACCGGGCCCAGATATCCAGTTTCCTTCTCCTTTTTGGACGTGACAGTCATCTCCTCCCCTTCCTTCTTCACTCCAAAAACGGCATCCTCCTCTTTCTCTTCCTTTTTCACCCTGAACGCGTCTTCCTCTTCTTTCACTGAAACGTCTTTCTCTTCTTCTTTCACTGTAACAGCCTCACACTCTACTTCTTGTTTTACTGTAACATCCTCTTCTTCCTTCTCCTCTTTCACGACAATGTTCAGCCCCAGACCTTCTTTCTTCGACCAGCAGACCGCCTCTTCTTTAACAAGAGGGGAGAAGTTTAGGGAGCTCATGTTCGGGGATGTTAGCTAGCTAGCTATCATTAGCGACTAGGCTAGTGCTAACTTAACCAGCCAGCTACTAGAGTTGACTAACACAAAATAACGTAATATTAAATTAAATAGGTTAACAAGTAGATACGACAGAAGTGTGTCTAAAACACCGTGGCTAATTTACACCGAAAGCGTATAAATAGCTTGAATCTTTCGGCTTTGTTGGCTAACAAGCTACCGAGGTGGTTGACGAGCTGTTTATGAAGAACCGTCCACTAGATAATACGTCACGCTAGCAGCATCGCCTGAAAGACGCACATCGCTGACTGGAGTGGGAAACAGTTGAGGATAATATTTTATTTTCAGACAAAGATTCTTTTAAATGAATTTAATTAAATAATACTAATATATTGAGACATACAAAGACAGGAATGTGTTGATTGATTAGTGCGAATAAAAAATGTTTACTACAGCACATTTAAGGCAGTTTCATTCAGTCAAACTAAATCTAAATAAGTAGCTATCTACTGTAGGTCTATACTGCTCCTACATGGTGTAACAACACATAATGTAGATGTATATAATGAACAGACTAGATCCATACTGCTCCTACATGGTGTAACAATACATCATGTAGATGTATATAATGAACAGACTAGGTCTATACTGCTCCTACATGGTGTAACAATACATCATGTAGATGTCTATAATGAACAGACTAGGTCTATACTGCTCCTACATGGTGTAACAATACATCATATAGATGTATATAATGAACAGACTAGGTCTATACTGCTCCTACGTTTTTATATATTTTTTTTATTTCACCTTTATTTAACCAGGTAGGCTAGTTTACTTGGCTCATCGCGCTCTAGCGGCTCCTTGTGGCGCCTGCAGACTGACCTCGGTTGTCAGGTGAACGGTGTTTCCTCCGACATATTGGTGCCAATTCCTTCGTGGTTAAGCGTGCGGGTGTAAAGAAACTCGGTTTGGCGGGTCATGTTTCAGAGGATGTATGACTTGACCTTCGCCTCCCCAGCCCCTTGCAAAGATGAGACAAGATCGAAATTGGGGAGAAAATAACACAATAGAAGATAGAGAATATATTTTTATGTTTAGGAATACTGTGAAACTGTGAAACACGATCATTCCAAGATTAATGCAGATATTATGGACATTTTATTTAAAACATGTAATTACATTTTAATTGTAGCTCCTTTAATTTAGACCCAAAATGTATTTGCTATAATGTGTGCCATTGCCCGGCTATTAAAATGGACAGGCGACTATTTGAGACTCAGCCTTGAATTAAAATTTTATAGAATGTTAACTTTGATTGTCTTCAATGAAAATGATAGACCTTTCAAACATGGAATGCAACATTGTGTGCAACATTATTGTCAACTGACTTGATGTCTACGGTGCCAAAGAGATTGATAGGTGGGAGTGTTGGGAGTGTCCAGTGTGTTGATATAACGGTAATAATGTCAAAATCCCACTTTTAACAACCATCAGAATTGGTTAACAAAAGGTTGCATCTCAACGTGGCAATAAACACTAGGCAAAGTGACCGTGTCAGGACAAAGTTAACTCAAACGTTTTACCATTGGAACGCTTGATGTAATTAACTCAAACGTTTTACCATTGGAACGCTTGATGTAATTAACTCAAACGTTTTACAATTGGAACGCTTGATGTAATTAACTCAAACGTTTTACCATTGGAACGGGTGATGTAATTAACTCAAACGTTTTACCATTGGAACACTTGATGTAATTAAGTCATTATTATTTTCGGATATAAAGACTACGCTGTATCAACAAAAAACGGATTGCAACTTGCAAAACATCTGGGAAGAAAATTACAGACGGAGGCGTAACGTCTTCCAACTTTGTTCGACATTTGAAGCTGCACAAAGAACGGTAAGCCGTGGCTAATATCGCCGACATTTATATACAATTTGTGTTGTTGCTAGTATAGCATGTAGGCTAACGTAACATTAAATCAATGAGCCTCCACACAGTCAGTCAGTGCGGGAACGTGAACATTGCACCCAAGATTGAGCTACAACTGGCTAGGCAGTTGGTAGCCTAAATCCTGCCTGATGTACTGTTGTTCCTAAAACCATTGACATACGTTAGCCTACTGTAACCACACACAGAGAGGGTGTGTGTGTGTTAAGGTTGGGAAATTGTGTACAAGCCTACATCGCCTGATTGCGCCCCATAGCTTGTCTTGACTTGGGACTTGAGTGCTAAGACTTGAGACTTACTTGTGACTTGTAAAACAATGACTTGGTCCCACCTATGGTATATACTGTATTCTATCCTATTCTACTGTATCTTAGTCTATGTAATACTCATCTCATATGTATATACTGTATCCTATTCTACTGTATCTTAGTCTATGTTTTACTCATCTCATATGTATATACTGTATTCTATACCATTCTACTGTATCTTAGACTATGCCCCTCTGACATCACTCATCCAAATATTTATATATTCTTAATTCCATTCCTTTAGATTGTGTCTTGGTGAATTGTTAGATATTACTGGACTGTTGGAGCTAGAAACACAAGCATTTTGCTACACCCGCAATAACATCTGCTAAACAAGTTTATGTGAAAATAAAATGTGATTTGATGTATATAGGTCTGGTGTTGGAGGTCATTCTACACTCTGTGTTCTACTACCCAGGTCTGGTGTTGGAGATCATTCCACACTTCGTGGATCTCCTGCACATATTTTCTGATGTTTTATCAGACCACTTGAATGAGAGTATCTCTTGTCACACTGATTAGGCTTCTCTCCTGTGTGGCTAAGTTCAAGTTGGGTACTGAGGTACCGTAACCTCTTAGCTGAAAGGCCGGAGGGCAGTAAAAGAGTTTTCTGGGGTAACGATTCTCAGCCGTTGTTGCGTTGCTTTTCTTTTCAGTTTTTCCTTTTTTGGAAGAGAGCGGGAGTGGAGATGGCGCAGAATTCTTCAAATAGGTCGGTCCCTGGGATCGGGCTGGTGAATACGGTTCGCTTTGCGTGGAAGGACGAGGAGATGGAGCCATTCGGACGTGAAACTTTTGGAAGGACTATCTTAATGTGGATCCTTAAACTGACAGGGAAGGATGTGTTTTGCCTCCTAGGTTACCCGTTGGAGGGAACTTATGATGTGGCTTTACACACAGAAGAAAAACACGACGAGATCCTGAAAAAGGTGGGAGGTGCGAGGCCGATGTGCCACTACGAGGTAACCAGCTTGGCAAAAAACAATTTCAGGATTGTAACTGTGAACATTTATAATCCGTACGTCAAGGACGAGGAGGTGAGGGCCTTTCTGGGGAGATACATGGATGATATCTCCTCAGCAAGGCACCTCAAGGACTCCCTGGGTTTTTGGAACGGGAGGAGAGACTTCCAGGCCCTCCTCAGGAAGGACCCAAAGGGACTGGGCGGCTACCTTCATCCTCCAGCTATGTTCTCCCTGGGGGCTGACAGGGGGACATTGTTTTATGCACGTCAGCCGCCGTTTTGCAGGCATTGTATGGTCTACGGCCACATCCTAGCCTCGTGCAGCACAAGAAAGTGCAGATTTTGTGGATCTGGGGAGCACAAGGCGAAGGACTGTGACAAGCTCAAGGCGTGCCACAGGTGTGGCTCGTCAGCACACCTGTGGCAGGAATGCCCGGCTCGTCAGAGGTCACACGTGTCTGCGGCTGGGGGGGAGCAGGAGCGGGGGATAGGGGAAGAGGCCCAGACCAAGAACAGAGCACAGGCCCAGAGGGGACGGCCTCACGGATGGAGGAGGAGCAAAGAGCGGCAGCAGGAGGGGAGGGAGACAAAGGCACGGGAGCAGCAGAACCAGGAGGAGAGGAGGGAAAAGAGGCGGAAGGGAGTGGAGGAGCCAGAAAGGGCAGAAATGGAGGGAGAGGTGGTGGAGAAGGAGTCGGTGGCAGGACCAGTGGAGGGAGAGAGGGAGTGGGGGGACAGCAGAATGTCGAGCGCCCTCGTGGAAGAGATGGGGGGAATGGTGGAGGAGCTTGCGGGGATGGAGGGTGGTGTCTTCCTGTTACCGCCATCGCCAAAGAAGAGAGGGAAGAGGAAGGGGCTCTTGACAGACAGCGAGAGGGAAGGGGGTATGGGGAGGGAGGGGGTGGACAAGCGAGTGATGGGGGCGGGAGAAACTGTGTCCTCGCTGGCTTCCCCAGCCCCTCAACTCCTGGTGGAGCTTGATACACCAAGCACGGCTCAGGGCTGTTCAGCTGAGGGGGGGGTCGCAGTTCCTGTTTAGGGACACGGGCTTCCCTACTCTCTACCTAACCAGATACGGGGCTGGGGAAGTGGAGGAGTTTGGTGGTCAACCCAGAATGCAGGGCACTCGGGAGCCAAACACCCTTCCTGCATCCTGGGTTGGTGAGATGGAGGAAGACGGGTGGACGTCGGGAGGAGAGACGGTGTCCCTGCCGGTGGAAATGGAGCAGGGGAGCATTGAGTGAGGCTCCTGTTTTTTGGGGGGGCGGGGGTTAGTAGTTGGGTGATCGTTGTTTTTGATTTTATTAGATTTTTTTAATGGAGCCTACTATAACTTTTGTTAGTTTAAATGTAAGCGTTTAAGGGACTTTGTTAAGAGGGCGGTTTTTAGTTATTTAGAGGGTGTGGGTTTTGACTTTTGTTTTTTAAATGAGGTTCACCTGAGGGATGGAGGGGATGTTAACAGATTTAGGAGGGAGTGGGAAAGGGGAGTCGGTTTGGGGTATAGGTGGGTTGCACTCATCGGGGGTAGGGATTTTGTGTGGCTGAGGGTTTTTGTGGTTATGCAGGGGAGGGTTTTGGGGATGGATGTCACCTTAAGGGATTGCAGATATAGATTAGTGGGGGTGTACGGGCCACAGGTGGCGGCAGACAGGAAGGAGATGGTGGACTGTCTGGCGCCACAAATAGGCAAGTGGTGATAGGGGGGTTTTAATATAGATTTAGGGGTAGGGGGGGATAGCAGTGCAGGCGCCATCACCGGGCTAATGGCTTGCCATGGTTTGGTTGATGGAGGCCTGCACACTACTCCGACAATGGCTGGTTCCACTTGGTGCAACTCCCGGGGGGTTGCGCGGAGGCTTGACTATATTTTTCTGTCTAGGTCCTTGGGTCAGTTCATCTAGGCAGCTGTTGCCTGTTTTATTTTTGGATCACGACGGGGTGCTCCTGCAGGTGAGGTCACCAGTCTGCCTCTTCGGTAGGGGGTACTGGGAATTAGATCGGGATGTGCTGGATGAGCTTTCATTGAAGCCTTTACTGGTTTGTTCCATGGGATTGAAGGCCTCCGGTCCATGTGTGAGGGGGTGTTAGAGTGGTGGGATTTAGTTAAGGTATGGACAACAAGCTCAAGGACCTGAATTGGTTGAGCCTCCACAAGTGCTTGCCGGTACGTTTCATCATGTACAGGCATAGCTTGGCGCGATCCCCTACCTGTCCAAGACCATCTTGTGGCGGAGAGGAGACACCTTTTGGGACTGTGCCTTTGCCGGAGTAGTATGGGCATGGCTGTTGTTAGGTGGGTGAAAGGGAATTTTGTTTTAACTTGGGCTAGGGTAGAGAGAGGTGTAGGTAGAGCGAGGGGGAGGGTCAGGGACAGGTTTCTGCTCTGACTTCTCATAAGCCTCTTTAAACGGGGGCTGTGGGAAGCCAGGCAGGACATGGTAAAGACAGGGAGAGATTGGGGGGTGGAGGGGATAGTGAGGAGGGTGGAAGGAAATTTCAGGGGGAGGGAGGAGAGGAAGTGGGGGCAGCATGCTGCCCGGGAGAGGTGGAAGGGAGGTTTAGGGCTGAGGTGAATTTGGATGATTTAAGGGGATAGATTAGGGACGGGAGATAGGGGAAGGTGGTGCTTTAGAGATGTAGTTTATAGGCATGAAGGGGAGGGAAGATGCTCCCCTGAGTTTTTTGTTATTGGGTTTTTGTTTCGTTTTGAATTAAAAAATGCCTATATTTGAGTTTGTTTGGAATATTGATGGTTTTGTTTTGTAGGGATGGAATTGAATGTAATAAAAACTTTTATATATATAAAAATTCTTCCAGTATGTCAATATAGTGCATGGTATGTACGTTTAGAATCACTTTTCAACCAACCCAGTGCATTTGTTGAAAATGAAACATTTTGAAATCAACAATACGTCAAAGGATTCAACTACTGAAAACTGAAACAAACAAATGGATGAAACAGATCAATCCCACTGGACATTGGGTTTGATTCAGACCCTGCCAGCATGGCCAGAGATGTAACTTATAACCACAGAACCAACACAGACCTTTCATGCATGACTAAAAACACCTAAGTATTAGATTTACTGCCCTGGTCTGTATCCGCCTCAGACACCATTCACAATGTTGGCTGAGGTACGAGTAAAACATGACATATTATTTCCTAATTGTAAAAAAAATCCCCACTCCATAATCAACTAGTCTCTCACTGTTTAACCAGAATAACATGAGTTGTGTCCTTCAAACTGTTAAACTGTTAGTCCATTATCAACTAGTCTATCATTGTTCAATCAGAATAACATGAGTTGTGTCCTTCAAACTGTTAGACTGTTAGTCCATGATCAACTAGTCTCTCACTGTTTAACCTTTCTGAACAACCCATCCGGGATAATTGTCATCAGCAACGCTGAATAGCATAGCGCCACAGTCAAATAATATTACTAAAAATATTTATAATCATGCAATCACAAGTGAAATATACCAAAACACAGCGTAGCTTGTTGTTAATCCACCTATCGTGTCAGATTTTGAAAATATATTTTACAGCGAAAGAAATCCAAGCTTTTGTGAGTGTAGCTTTCTATGCTACATTAGCTTAGCCTTATATTAGCTTGGTTAGCTTGGTCACGAAAGTAAGAAAAGTAATCAAATTAATCGCTTATCTTTGATAATCTTCGGGTGGTTCCACTCACGAGAATCCCAGTTACACAACAAATGTTCTTTTTGTTCGAGAAATATTACTTTTATATCCAAATACCTCCGTTTGTTTGGTGCGTTATGCTCCGAAATCCACCGGAAAGAGCGGTCACGAAAACGCATACGAAAATGCCAAATAATGTCCACAGAAACGTGTCAAACGTTTTTTATAATCAATCCTCAGGATGTTTTTCAAATATATATTCGATAATATATCAACCGGGAGTGTTGGTTTTTCATTAGGACCGGGAGAAACAATGGCCGCCTTTCTCTGTTGCACACAACTCACTCTGAGAGCCCCCACGTATCCACTTACGCAATGTGATCTTTCACGCTCATTTTTCAAAATAAATGCCTGAAACTTTGTCTAATGACTGACACCTTAGGGAAGCCATAGAAAAAGGAATCTGGTTGATATCCCTTTAAATGCACGTTAGGCATGCATAAGAACAGAGCGGTTTCAAAAAAGAGGCACTTCCTGATTGGATTTTCCTCTAGTTTTCGCCTGCAATATTAGTTCTGTTAAACTCACAGACAATATTAAGACAGTTTTGGAAACTTTATAGTGTTTTCTATCCTAATCTGACAATTATATGCATATTCTAGTTTCGGGGGGGGGTGAGAAATAGGCAGTTTCAAATGGGTACGTTTTTTAGCCAAAACCGAAAATACTGCCCCCTAGCCTTAAGTTTTAACCAGAATAACATGAATTGTGTCCTTCAAACTGTTAGACTGTTAGTCCATAATCATATTCAGCTACTTAGATGTCATGTATTGTCATGTTATGTTCTCTATAATGAAACATCACCAAGTGAAATAAAGTTGATAAGATACTCTTAATAGCCATTAAATAAAAAATGGTTGTTCAGAAATCATTAATTATCATGTTGCTCTCATGAAATGAACTAAATATTTCACAATCATTCCCACTGCTGATATTCACATAGAAATATGATCCTTGTAATTATTCTCAGTTGCATTGACCTGCAGACATCAGACACCACCTCTCCCCTATGCACATGTGACTGAAATGTAACCAATCACAAAAATCACTGAGCCAGCGTTGATGGCCCAATAAAAAAACAGCACGTTTCTGCCAGACAATTGGATAATTCCAGTGCAATACATGTGGACGGATAATTCCAGTGCAGTACATGTGTAGAGGGATAATTCCAGTGCAGTACATGTGTAGAGGGATAATTCCAGTGCAGTACATGTTTAAAGGGTTTAGAGGGATAATTCCAGTACAGTACATGTGTAGAGGGATAATTCCAGTGCAGTACATGTGGTGAGGGATAATTCCAGTGCAGTACATGTGTAGAGGGTGTAGAGGGAGGTAACCATATGCTGAAAACAGGCAACATTTTCACGTTTGGATGAAAAGCGTGCCCAGAGTAGATGGCCTGCTACTCAGTCTCAGTTGCTAATATATGAATATTATTTGTAGATTTGGATAGAAAACACGCTGAAGTTTCTAAAACTGTTTGAATGATGTCTGTGATTATAACAGAACTCACATGGCAGGCGAAACCTGAGAAAAATCAAACCAGGAAATGGGAAATCTGAGGTTTGTAGGTTTTCAACTATTGGCCTATCGAATACACAGTGTCTATGGGGTCATTTTGCACTTCCTAAGGCTTCCACTAGATGTCAACAGTCTTTAGAACATTCCACTAAATACCCTGGTTGAAATGAAGATATGGATTTCTCACCCTTCCTGTAGGGTCGTGATAGGTCCATTTGCTGTCATCTAGTGGACATTTTGGTCAATTGCCCTCAGCTATGTTTAGACTGTTCATGTTTTGCTGTGTTCTAGTGTACTACGGAATATATTGCTTTCTTATTCTAGACACTTCTCCCAGTCATATTTAAGGTTAGCACTACCTTTCTAAGTGTTCTGATACTTCTAGCTTGGAGTTGTATCCTTATGATAACATAGCTACAGTATTTCACCTTTTAATGTGTATATTATTGCTTACTAGGTGTGTCCAATTTGGTAACCACTCCCTCTTCTAATTAGGGCTAATTGGAAAATCCTTTCAAAATAGGACATTGTATTGTCCTTTTTTTGTACCCCCTGACGAAGGCCATGCAGCCGAAACGAAAAAGTGTCCGAAAGTGTCCCCCAGGGCTCTGTTCTAGGCCCTCTCCTATTCTCGCTATACACCAAGTCACTTGGCTCTGTCATATCCTCACATGGTCTCTCCTATCATTGCTATGCAGACGACACACAATTAATCTTCTCCTTTCCCCCTTCTGATAACTAGGTGGCGAATCGCATCTCTGCATGTCTGGCAGACATATCAGTGTGGATGACGGATCACCACCTCAAGCTGAACCTCGGCAAGACGGAGCTGCTCTTCCTTGACAACTCCATTGTGTCCTCCTCCCAGAGCGCTAAGAACCTTGGCGTGATCCTGGACAACACCCTGTCGTTCTCAACTAACATCAAGGCGGTGACCCGTTCCTCTAAGTTCATGCTCTACAACATTCGCAGAGTACGACCCTGCCTCACACAGGAAGCGGCGCAGGTCCTAATCCAGGCACTTGTCATCTCCCGTCTGGATTACTGCAACTCGCTGTTGGCTGGGCTCCCTGCCTGTGCCATTAAACCCCTACAACTCATCCACAACGCCGCAGCCCGTCTGGTGTTCAACCTTCCCAAGTTCTCTCACGTCACCCCGCTCCTCCGCTCTCTCCACTGGCTTCCAGTTGAAGCTCGCATCCGCTACAAGACCATGGTGCTTGCCTACGGAGCTGTGAGGGGAACGGCACCTCCGTACCTTCAGGCTCTGATCAGGCCCTACACCCAAACAAGGGCACTGCGTTCATCCACCTCTGGCCTGCTTGCCTCCCTACCTCTGAGGAAGTACAGTTCCCGCTCAGCCCAGTCAAAACTGTTCGCTGCTCTGGCACCCCAATGGTGGAACAAACTCCCTCACGACGCCAGGTCAGCGGAGTCAATCACCACCTTCGGGAGACACCTGAAACCCCACCTCTTTAAGGAATACCTAGGATAGGATAAAGTAATCCTTCTAACCCCCCCCCCCCCCCCCATAAAAGATTTAGATGCACTATTGTTGTAAAGCGGTTGTTCCACTGGATATCATAAGGTGAATGCACCAATTTGTAAGTCGCTCTGGATAAGAGCGTCTGCTAAATGATTTAAATGTAAATGTAACTAGTTGCTGTCCTAACATATTGATATGTTCTGCTTTCGCCGAAAAGCTTTTTTGAAATCGTACACTGTGGTTGGATTAACGAGATTGTTATCTTTAAAATGGTGTATGTTTGAGAAATTTGAATTATGATATTTCTGTTGATTGAATTTGGCGCCCTGCAATTTCATTGGCTGTTGGCGAGTGGTTCCGCTAGTCCTAGACAGGTTTTAATAACCCATCATTTATACATGTTAATTTATAACCTATCATTTATATATGTTAACCCATCATTTATACCTGTTAATTCATAACCCATCATTTATACCTGTTAATTCATAACCCATCATTTATACCTGTTAATTCATAACCCATCATTTATACCTGTTAATTCATAACCCATCATTTATACCTGTTAATTCATAACCCATCATTTATACCTGTTAATTCATAACCCATCATTTATACCTGTTAATTCATAACCCATCATTTATACCTGTTAATTCATAACCCATCATTTATACCTGTTAATTCATAACCCATCATTTATACCTGTTAATTCATAACCCATCATTTATACCTGTTAATTCATAACCCATCATTTATACCTGTTAATTCATAACCCATCATTTATACCTGTTAATTCATAACCCATCATTTATACCTGTTAATTCATAACCCATCATTTATACCTGTTAATTCATAACCCATCATTTATACCTGTTAATTCATAACCCATCATTTATACCTGTTAATTCATAACCCATCATTTATACCTGTTAATTCATAACCCATCATTTATACCTGTTAATTCATAACCCATCATTTATACCTGTTAATTCATAACCCATCATTTATACCTGTTAATTCATAACCCATCATTTATACCTGTTAATTCATAACCCATCATTTATACCTGTTAATTCATAACCCATCATTTATACCTGTTAATTCATAACCCATCATTTATACCTGTTAATTCATAACCCATCATTTATACCTGTTAATTCATAACCTATCATTTATACCTTCTCGGATTCGAAAATGCTAATTAGCATCAAAGTAGACGACATGCAAGACTACAAATCCCTGCAAGCTCCTGCATGTCATCTCTAGCCGACACCTTTCACAGAACAGTTCACTGAATTGTCCATTGAAATAAATGTTGACAATTTAATCATTGCTTCATAAAGGCCTGATTGGTGGAGTGCTGCAGAGATGGTCGTCCTTCTGGAAGGTTCTCCCATCTCCACAGAGGAACTCTGGAGCTCTGTCAGAGTGAACATCGGGTTCTTGTTCAACACCCTGACCAAGGCCCTTCTCCCCCGATTTCTCAGTTTGGCCTGGCGGCCAGCTCTAGGAAGGGTCTTGGTGGTTCCAAACTTCTTCCTTTTAAGAATGATGGAGGCCACTGTGTTCTTGGGGACCTTCAATGCTGAAGACATTTTTTGGTACCTTTCCCCAGATCTGTGCCTCGAATTCTTTTGACCTCATGGCTTGGTTTTTGCTCTGACATGCACTGTAAACTGTGAGACTTTATATAGACAGGTGTGTGCCTCTCCAAATCATGTCTAATCAATTGAATTTACCACAAGTGGACTCCAATCAAGCTGGAGAAACATCTCAAAGATGATCAATGGAATCAGGATACATCTGAGCTCAATTTCGAGTCTCATAGCAAAGGGTCTGAATACTTAAGTAAATACATTTGCAAAAATGTCTAAACCTGTTTTGGGGTTGTCCATTATGGGCTATTGTGTGTAGATTGATGAGGGGAAAAATATTCAATTTAGAATAAGGCTGTAATGTCACTAAATGTGGAAAAAGTGAAGGGGTCTGAATACTTAATGAATGCGCTGTATTTCACTGGCAGATTTTTCTACCACTGGCAGAGTTTTCTACCAATGGCAGTTTTGTACACAGTCACGTGATACGTGGTATAGAAAAGTCCAATCTTAGGAGAGTACATGGGAGGCACTATACTGTGTGTCTGCAGGTGTCTATCTGGTCAAAACCACCGATACAGGTGCCCCTCCACCCTCTGGTGGGATGGATCATGTCTACAGAGAAACTTAGATTCAAATACTTTGATTTGTGTCTATTGGTTATACTGTATGTTGTGAAATTGTTAGATATCACTTGTTAGATATTACTGCACTGTCGGAGCTAGAAACACAAGCATTTCACTACACCTTCAATAACATCTGCTAAATACGTGTAAGTGACCAATAAAATGTGATTTTGATTTGAAATAAACGTCATATTTATCAAAGGTGCTTTTGGTTGGGGACAACATGAATGCAAAGGATTTGAATTTGTTAAAAGTCCATATTGATACAGAAACACAAAACCATGATTTATATTTATTAAGAACAAGTTGATTGATAAAGTCATGAAAAATTGGAAGAATTGAATAAACCACATTTTGGCTATGATAAAAGATATGCCTCTGGGGTCAAAATGATCCATGTCAGAAGTGTGAATCAATGCAAATATGTAGTGGTGTGTAAAGTTTGATTTAAATTCTCACTCATTAAACACGAATCAATCAACACATGCTTCTCTTTGAACGACTTAATATAATAATACAATTTTATTAAATAAATAAAAAATAAACGTTTGGTTCCTCAACTGTGTTGCCCACACCTGTCAGCAGATGGCGATTTGCTTCATGCTGCCAGTGTGACGTATAATCTAGTGGACGGGGCGCTCCTTCAACAACAACAGCTAGTTAGACCCATCGTTAGCTTTCTAGCAAACATAGCTACAACATTCACGCTCTTTACAATGTTTTGGTGTATATTAGTCGCTGTGTATTAAACACACTTCTGTCGTATGTACTTGTTGGCCCATTTAATTATATATTTACGTTGTTTGTCAGCTAGCTGGTTTGCTAAGTTAGCTTAGAACTAGGCTAGTCACTAATGCTAGCTAGCTAACATCTCCGACCATGAGTTCACTAAGTTATTCTCCTTCTGCTAAAGAAGAGGTGGTCTGCTGGACGGAGAAAGAAGCTTTCGTGAAAGAGGAGGACGAAGAGGAGGCTGTTACAATACAAAAACAAGTAGAGGGTGAGGCTGTTACCGTGAAAGAAGAAGAGAAAGACATTACAGTGAAAGAAGAGGACTCGTTCAGAGTGAAAGAGGAGGAGGATGTTACAGTAAAAGAAGAGGAGGAGGAGAAAGATGGGGATGCAGTTTTTGGAGTGAAAGAGGAGGGGGAGATGACTGTCACATTGGATGAAGAAGAGGAGGTTGGAGATCTGTTTAACACCAGTAAGTACCGTCTCTGCAGTCGTTGAACCAATATGCAGGAAAGGTGTTCTACACTTTAATGTTGTTCTGTAGGAATGGCTGAAGCTACACTGTAACGTGTAGAACATCAAGAGTGGACCATCAACTAAACGTTAACAAATGCATCCAATGACAATACCTGAAATACTGTAGTCCTCAATATCTTCTATTATCTTAGTCCAAGATGTACTCTTAAAAGGGCAATCAGCAGTTGTCTGTCGTACCCCATCAGAACCAAAAATATATGCTTTTTTTTACTCCAATGTTTGTCAGTAAATATAAACAAACACTATATCCTCAAAACATGGTTAAAACTATCATGTTGATATCATGGATGGTTGCATTTCTCCAGCCCCATCCCTCAGCTTTTTACCGAAACGATTGTTTCTACTGCTAATTGCTGCCTCCGTTACTCCTCAAGGTATGTTATTTTCAGAGGTAGACTGGCTCTGGCAGCTAAAATAGTCAAATATTCCATTTAAATGTGAATCGATTCACAATTGCGATACATTTCTAGAAACATAAATCGCTGTACTTTCATATCACATCAAAATAATTTCACACAACTTTCATATCACATCAAAATAAGTAACCAGTCGCGACGCCCCAAACGGTAAACCAAATTAGTTTCTCGTAATTTCACCTTCCTTTAGTTTTCTTTTTCTTCTTTGGACTTTTTATGGCGCTTGGCAACCAACTTTAAGCTGCATTACCACCATCAACTGGACTGGAGTGTGGACCTCAGTTCATCTTTTAATCACCCACGTTGGTATATACCAAGACAGTCATGAAGAGGGCACAACAAAACCTTTTCCCCCTCAGGAGACTGAAATGATTTGGCATGGGTCCCCAGATCCTCAAAAGGTAATACAGCTGCACCACCGAGAGCATCCTGACCGGTTGCATCACCGCCTGGTATGGCAACTGCTCGGCATTTGACCGTAAGGCGCTACAGAGGGTAGTGCGAACGGCCCAGTACATCATTGTGGCCAAGCTTCCTGCCATCCAGGACCTATATAATAGGCGTGTCAGAGGAAAGCCCACAAAATTGTCAGAGACTCCAGTCACCCAAGTCATAGACTGTTTTCTCTGCTAACGCACGGCAAGCGGTACCGGAGTGCCATGTCTAGGACCAAAAGCCTCAACAGCTTCTACCCGCAAGCCATAAGACTGCTGAACAATTCATAAAATCACCACCGGACAATTTACATTGACCCCCCCACCCCCCTCCCTTTTGTGCACTGCTGCTACTCGCTATTTGTTTGTTACCTATGCATAGTCACTACGCCCCCACCTTCATGTACAGATTACCTCAACTAGCCTGTACCCCCACACACTGACTCGGTACCGGTGCCCCCTGTATATAGCCTCCACACTGACTTGGTACCGGTACCCCCTGTATAAAACCTCGTTATTGTTATTCTCATTGTGTTACTTTTTATTATTACTTTTTATTTTAGTCTACTTGGTAAACGTTTTCTTCTTCTTGAACTGCACTGTTGGTTAAGGGCTTGTAAGTAAAGCATTTCACGGTAAAGTCTAAGTTGGTGTTTTGACGGATTTGTAAAAAATGGTTTGTCATAAAACACTATATTTTTTTTACATGTTGGTGACACCGCTCCCCAGAGGTGTCTCATTATTGGGATTCATTGATGATTCCTACCTGTAGCTCACTATGAGGTGTCTAGTGATACAGGTTAAGGGCCCTGTTGGAGATTGGTGTTTGGTAGCGGAGTCGAGGGAACAAGCAGGGTTGGACAGGGCCATGTTATTATCCCACACAGTCTCTGGGGTTCATATGAACCCCATTCCTGGGAATTAGATTTGATTACAAATGTCCCCTGTCTGTTACCACAGATCGGTTCCGTCTGTCCCATTCCCAGCTAGGTTACGAGGCGCTTTATCGTCAGTACCTATGACTGGTTGATAGGGCAAACCTCCATGCTTATTATAGAAAAAGTAATTAGGGGAAAACTATTTAGTAAACTGAAATAAAATAACAAACCTGTTTGAAAAGTGAAACCTATTCCAAAACTATCTTTGACTCCAAAACTAAAATAGCTTAAAATAATAACCAGCGTGAATTATGTTCAGTTTGAATAATTTATATCTTAACTTTGGGCAAAAATATAATTGTGTTTTAAATAATTTTTTATGTGGTTTTAAAATTCTGAGCCTGGTGGCTGGTAAATGCTGCCATGGGATGGCAATGTTTCAAATAGACCTAGCTTGTGTATCACTATTAGTTCCTATCACTATCCAGAAATACTTTAAGAAATTAGGATATTGGAAACTACTTTCGATTCGTATTAACAGCTTAAAGAAAAGAACATTGGGATTTTTGTGAGAATTAGCTTAGGAACTGCGTGTCACAGCATGACAATATGAACGTGATTGGTCGACAGTCTCTTGGACGGGCGTTATATACGCTTTGACATTTTCTGGAATAGTTTTTATTTGAAAACGTTTTTATGTACTTGCCTACCTATTGAATTTGGAATGCACTGTACTGTCAATCTCTAAAACTCACTGAGAATATTCCTTTCATACAGCAGTAGCAATACACGGATATATAGTGGGGCAAAAAAAGGGTGACCGAATACTTATTTTCCACCATAATTTGCAAATAAATTCATTAAAAATCCTACAATGTGATTTTATTTTCTCATTTTGTCTGTCATAGTTGAAGTGTACCTATGATGAACATTACAGACCTCTCTCATCTTTTTAAGTGGGAGAACTTGCACAATTGGTGGCTGACTAAATACTTTTTTGCCCCACTGTAACATCTACAGAAAAGACAGGAATGCTTATGGGGTAGCTGTTGCTGTATACAGTGCATTCGGAAAGTAGTCAGACCCCTTGACTTTGTCCACATTTTGTTTAAAGCCTTATTCTAAAATTGATAAAATTATTTTTCCCCCCCTTTCATTTAGCTAATTTATTTGGCACTCCTGCATTTGGGGAGTTTCTCCCATCCTTCTCTGCAGATCCTCTCTAGCTCTGTCAGGTTGGATGGGGAACATCACTGCACAGCTATTTTCACGTCTCTCCAGAGATGTCAGATCGGGCTCAAGTCCGGGCTCTGGCTGGGCCACTCAAGGACATTCAGAGACTTGTCCCGAAGCGACTCCTGTGTTGTCTTGGTTGTGTGCTTAAGGTCGTTGTCCTGTTGGACGGTGAACCTTTGCCCCAGTCTGAGGTCCTGAGCACTCTGGAGTAGGTCTTTCATCAAGGATCTCTCTGCACTTTGCTCTGTTAATATTTCCCTCGATCCTGACTAGTCTCCCAGTCCCTGCTGCTGAAAAACAATCCCCACAGCATGATGCTGCCACCAACATGCTTCACTGTGGGGATGGTGCCAGGTTTCCTCCAGACGTGACTCTTGGCGTTCAGGCCATTGAGTTCAATCTTGGTTTCATCAAGCCAGAGAATCTTGTTTCTCATGGTTTTAGAGTCCTTAAGGTGCCTTTTGTCAAACTCCAAGCAGGCTGTCATGTGCCTTTTACTGAGGAGTGGCTTCCGTCTGGCCACTCTACCATAAAGGTCTGATTGGTGGAGTGCTGCAGAGATGGTTGTCCTTCTGGAAGGTTCTCCCATCTCCACAGAGGAACTTTGGAGCTCTGTCAGAGTGACCATCAGGTTTTTGTTCACCTCCCTGACCAAGGCCTTTCTCCCCCAATCGCTCAGTTTGGTCGGGTGACCAGCTCTAGGAAGAGTATTCCATTTAAAAATGATGGAGGTCACTGTGTTCTTGGGGACCTTCAATGCTGCAAAAAAAATTTGGTACCCTTCCCCAGATCTGTGCCTCGACATAATCCTGTCTTGGAGCTCTACGGACAGTTCCTTCGACCTCATGGCTTGGTTTTTGCTCTGACATGCGCTGTCAACTTTGGGACCATATATAGACAGGTGTGTGTGTGCCTTCCAAATCATGTCCAATCAGTTGAATTTACCACAGGTGGACTACGAACAAGTTGTAGATACATCTCAAGGATTATTAATGGAAACAAGATGCACCTGAAAGCAATTTTGAGTCTCATAGAAAAGGGTCTGAATACTTATGTAAATAAGGTATTTCTGTTTTTTTACCTGTTTTCACTTCGTCATTATGGGCTATTGATGACACCCCTCTGAAACAAGATAGCCTAACCATCAGAAAAACATCTTCCTTAGCCTACTCTATCGAATTAGCAACTTTGGCTAGCCATGCGGAGGTCATGTGTCCAAGAAATGTTTGCCCATGGAACGAAAAATTCCAAAAGTCCCAATAAACGTTGAATAAACTGGTCAAACTCGGTTGAAAAATCCTACTTTGTGATGCTTTTCTCATATGTATCAAATAAAATCAGAGCCGGAGCAATTCGTAGTGTATACCGAACGCTTTTCAGAAGACAATGTGAGGTTCCCTGGCGCGCAGCAGAATACTGACAATAGGGCGGACCTGTCACTCCAAAAGCTCTTATTCGGCCTCACATCAAGCTAGACACCCCATTCAACCTTCTACTGCCTGTTGACATCTAGTGGAAGGCGTATGAAGTGCATACAGATCCATAAATAAAAGCCAGTTGAATAGGCAGGCCCTGACACAGAGCCTCATTTTCAGAATTTTCACTTTGCTGCCAAATGAGTTCTGTTTTACTCACAGATATAATTCAAACAGTTTTAGAAACTTCAGAGTGTTTTCTATCCAATAGTAATAATAATATGCATATTGTATGATCTAGAACAGAGTACGAGGCCGTTTAATTTGGGCACGATTTTTTCCAAAGTGAAAACAGCGCCCCCTATTCACAAGAAGTTTTAAGACAATCAGAAATACTATCAGACATCCCCAAATAGGCACATTTTATAGACCTACATTTGTGCTCAGTCCAGGTTGACTAGTTCTACTTCTATATGTGTAATCAGGTGTGCATCCTTACTCAACACTGACAGGAGTGTTTCAAACAAAAGACAATGAATAAATTGACAAAACTGACGCATCTTGCGGGGTCAGGTCTGGGTGATCTGCCATGGGCTGTTTCATTTAGTATTCGTTTGGGTCGGTTGGGGAATGATTGTATTTCCCCATAGTATGTTCTACCGAAGTTGACCGACTGAAAGGGAGTGTAACTTTGATTATAATTACACTTTCCTGAAGGAGGGAAATGAGGTACAACACCTAATTGGCCCCACCCCTTCCTGGGTCGGTGAAGAGCGGTATTAAATTGAAGGATTAAATCCAAACCTCACGCTCATCACCTGTGGAAGGCGGGGCTTCCAGTGAGGCGTGAATTTGTGATAGTATGTTGTACCTAGTTTCCCTCCTTCAAGGAACAGTAGTTATAGTCATAACGTTACGCTTGTCATATGATGAACTTCAACTTAAATACGGGATCTTGCTATCGGACAGTTTTTTTGTATTCTGAAATGCACTCGAACTATGTATAATTTAGTGGCTCCTTATGTTACGCTGGGAAAATAGTTTTCATGGGCACAGAAACACTAAATAATTTCAGAGTTTGCTAAATCCAATGGTTTTTAACGGTTTAATGGTTGGTTAATGGTTTAATCTTGTAATCCAAGACGGCAACCCGCCTCACCCATTATGATACGGATCTGCTATTTTTTTTTTTTAGATCTTATAGCTAGAACCTCCATCAGAAGCTAGCCATCAGAAGATAACCAGCTAATTAGCTACTAGCTATTTAGTCATTGTTAGCCACTGCTAGCGGCCTTTACCTTTTTAGCTCAGACACCAGCCACTTTTAGCCTGGATAATACCTGCCAGTCTAATACCTGCCAGTCTGCACAGCACAATATCAACCCTGAGCATATCGGACTGTTTTTCTCCACTACATCACTGTATTCCTGCCGTAAGCTCTGGACCATTACACCGGATAATCGCAGCTAGCTAGCTGCCACCAAGTGGCCCAGCCCCGAAGCTAGCCTTGAGCCAGACCCATCTCCCGGCCTGCTCAGTGGACCCTATGATCACTCGGCTACACAGCTGATGCCTCCCAGACTCTTCACTAAGCCACTACATCACCTGATTCCTGCCGTAAGTTCTGGACCTTTGCACCGGATTGGCTATAGTGGCTAATACCCTTGTCCCGAAGCTAGCACCAGTTAGCCTCGAGCTAGGTGCATCTCCCGGCTAGAAAACAAAATTACTCCAGCTACAATACCTCTTTTGCCAATTGTCCTGGACCCTTTGTCGACACTGAGCACTGCCGATCCATCACGACTGGTCTGCCGACGCAATTCCATCAGATTTGCCCTCAACCGGCATTTGCCCGGCGTCGGTGACGCCCTTGTCCCGAAGACATCACCAGTTAGCCTCGAGCCAGGTGCATCTCCCGGCTTGCGTAGTATCGACTACCTAACGGCTTCCCTGTTTCATATATTGCTGTTCACTGGACCTTATAATCACTTGGCTACATAGCTGATGCCTGCTGGACTGTTCATTGATCACGGTTCTCCATTTTGTTTATCTGTCGGCCCCAGCCTCAAACTCAGGCCCTATGTGTAGTTAACTGACCCTCTCTGCCCATTCATAGCCAGTTTACCTATTGTTGTTGTCTTAGCTGATTAACTGTTGTCTTACCCGTTGTTGTCTTAGCTAGCTCTCCCAATTAATACCTGTGATTGCTTTATGCCTCGCTTTATGTCTCTCTCTAATGTCAATATGCCTTGTATACTGTTGTTTAGGGTAGTTATCATTGTTTTATTTTACTGCAGAGGCACTAGTCCCACTCAACATGCCTCAGAGAACTCTTTTGTCCCACCTCCCACACATGCAGTGACCTCACCTAGCATAACTGGTGCCTCCAGAGATGCAACCTCTCTTATCGTCACTCAATGCCTAGGTTTACCTCCACTGTACCCGCACCCTACTATACACCTGTCTTTACATTATGCCTTGAATCTATCCTACCACGCCCAGAAATCTGCTCCTTTTATTCTCTATTCCCAACCCACTAGACGACCAGTTATGATAGCTTTTAGCCATACCCTCATCCTACTCCTCTGTTCCTCAGGTGATGTAGAGGTTAACCCAGGCCCTGTGTGTCAAGAGGCGCTCTCATTTGTTGACTTCTGTAACCGTAAAAGCCGTGGTTTCATGCATGTTAACATCAGAAGCCTCCTCCCTAAGTTTGTTTTACTCACTGCTTCAGCACACTCTGCCAACCTTGATGTCTTTGCCGTGTCTGAATCCTGGCTTTGGAAGGCCACCAAAAATTCTGAAATTTCCATCCCCAACTACAACATTTTCCGTCAAGATAGAACTGCTAAAGGGGGAGGAGTTGCAATCTACTGCAGAGATGGCCTGCAAAGTTGTATCATACTTTCCAGGTCTAAGCCCAAACAGTTCGAGCTTCTAATTTTAAAAATTAATCTGTCCAGAAATAAGTCTCTCACTGTTGCCGCCTGTTTATAGACCCCCCTCAGCTCACAGCGGTGCCCTGGACACCATATGTGAATTGATTGCCCCCCATCTATCTTCAGAGTTCGTTCTATTAGGTGACCTAAACTGGGATATGCTTAACACCCCGGCCGTCCTACAATCCAAGCTAGATGCCCTCAATCTCACACAAATTATCAAGGAACCCACCAGTTACAACCCTAAATCCGTAAATATGGGCACCCTCATAGATATTATCCTGACCCACTTGCCCTCCAAATACACCTCTGCTGTTTTCAATCAGAATCTCAGCGATCACTGCCTCATTGCCTGCATCCGTTATGGATCCGCGGTCAAACGACCACTCCTCATCACTGTCAAACGCTCCCTAAAACCCTTCTGCAAGCAGACCTTTCTAATCGACCTGGCCTGGGTATCCTGGAAGGATATTGACCTCGTCCCATCAGTAGAGGATGCCTGGTTGTTCTTTAAAAGTAATTTCCTCACCACCTTAAATAAGCATGCCCCTTTCAAAAAATGTAGAACTAAGAACAGATATAGCCCTTTGTTCACTCCAGACCTGACTGCCCTCAACTAGAGGTCGACCGATTAATCGGAATGGCCGATTTAATTAGGTCCGATTTCAAGTTTTCATAACAATCAGAAATCGCCAATTTTATTTTTTTATTTTTTATTTAAAAATGTACTTTTTTTAATATCTTTATTTAACTAGGCAAGTCAGTTAAGAACACATTCTTATTTTCAATGACGGCCTGTTAACTGCCTTGTTCAGGGGCAGAACGACAGATTTTTACCTTGTCAGCTCGGGGGATACAATCTTGCAACATTACAGTTAACAAGTCCAACGCAATAACGACCTGCCTCTCTCTCGTTGCGCTCCACAAGGAGACTGCCTGTTACGCGAATGCAGTAAGCCAAGGTAAGTTGCTAGCTAGCATTACATTTATCTTATATAAAACAATCAATCATAATCACTAGTTAACTACACATGGTTGATGATATTACTAGATATTATCTAGCGTGTCCTGCGTTGCATATAATCTGACTGAGCATACAAGTATCTAAGTATCTGACTGAGTGGTGGTAGGCAGAAGCAGGTGCGTAAAAATTCATTCAACCAGCACTTTTGTGCATTTTGCCAGCAGCTCTTCGTTGTGTGTCAAGCATTGCGCTGTTTATGACTTCAAGCCTATAAACTCCCGAGATGAGGCTGGTGTAACCAAAGTGAAATGGCTAGCTAGTTAGCGGGGTGCGCGCTAATAGCGTTTCAAACGTCACTCGCTCTGAGCTTTCTAGTAGTTGTTCCCCTTGCTCTGCATGGGTAACACTGCTTCGATGGTGGCTGTTGTCGTTGTGTTGCTGGTTCGAGCCCAGGGAGGAGCGAGGAGAGGGACGGAAGCTATACTGTTACACTGGCAATACTAAAGTGCCTATAAGAACATCCAATAGTCAAAGGTTAATGAAATACAAATGGTATAGAGGGAAATAGTCCTATAATTCCTATAATAACTACAACCGAAAACTTCTTACCTGGGAATATTGAAGACTCATGTTAAAAGGAACCACCAGCTTTCACATGTTCTGAGCAAGGAACTTAAACGTTAGCTTTCTTACATGGCACATATTGCACTTTTACTTTCTTCTCCAACACTTTGTTTTTGCATTATTTAAACCAAATTGAACATGTTTCATTATTTAATTGAGGCTAAATTGATTTTATTGATGTATTATATTAAGTTAAAATAAGTGTTCATTCAGTATTGTTGTAATTGTCATTATTACAAATTTAAGAAAATAAAAATTAAATGCCCGATTAATCGGTATCGGCTTTTTTGGTCCTCCAATAATCAGTATCGGCGTTGAAAAATCATACTCGGTCGACCTCTACCCTCGACCAGCACAAAAAATCCTGTGGCGTACTGTGCACTAGCATCAAATAGTCCCCGCGATATGCAACTTTTCAGAGAAGTCAGTAACTAATACACACAGTCAGTTAGGAAAGCAAAGGCTAGCTTTTTCAAACAGAAATCTGCATCCTGTAGCTCTAACTCCAAAAAGGTTCTCCTTCACCCAAATCCAGATAGCTGATGTTCTGGAAGAGTTGCTAAACCTTTACCCGTACAAATCAGCTGGGCTAGACATTCTGGACCCTCTCTTTTTAAATTATCCGCCGCCATTGTGGCAACCCCTATTACTAGTCTGTTCAACCTCTCTTTCGTTTCGTCAGAGATTCCTAAAGATTGGAACGCTTCCGCGGTCATACCCCTCTTCGGTGACACTCTAGACCCAAACTGTTACAGACCTATATCCCTCCTGCCCTGCCGTTCTAAAGTCTTCTAAAGTCAAGTTAATTATCAAACAGATCACTGACCATTTTGAATCTCACCGTACCTTCTCCGCTGTGCAATCCGGTTTCCGAGCTGGTCACAGGTGCACCTCAGCCACACTCAAGGTACTAAACGATATCTTAATCGCCATCGATAAAAGACAGTACTGTGCAGCCGTCTTCATCGACCTGGCCAGGGGTTTCGACTCTGTCAATCACCGTATTCTTATCGGCAGACTCAACAACCTTGGTTTCTCAAATGACTGACTTGTTTGGTTCACCTGTTGTCCGAACCTCTGGCAGTCTCTATGGAGGTACCACAGGGTTCAATTCTCAGACCAACTCTTTTCTCTGTATATAGCAACGATGTTGCTCTTGCTGTGGGTGATTCCTTGATCCACCTCTCCGCAGACGACACCATTCTGTATACATCTGGCCCTTCTTTGGACACTGTGTTAACAAACCTCCAAAACGAGCTTCAATGCCATTCAATGCAATTCCAAACTCCTTCTGTGGCCAAGAAACTGCTCTTAAACGCTAGTAAAATGAAATGCATGCTCTTCAACCGATCTTGCCTGCACCCGCCTGCCCGACTAGCATCACTACTCTGGACGATTCTGACTTAGAATATGTGGACAAATACCTAAGTGTCTGGTTAGACTGTAAACTCTCATTCCAGACTCATATTAAGCATCTCCAACCCAAAATTAAATCTACAATCAGCTTCCTATTTCGCAACAAAGCCTCCTTCACTCACGCTGCCAAACATACCCTCATAAAACTGACTATCCTACCGATCCTTGACTTCGGCGATGTAATTTTCAAAATAGCCTCCAACACTCTACTCAGCAAACCGGATGCAGTCCTTCACAGTTCCATCCGTTTTGTCACCAAAGCCCCATATACCACCCACCACTTCGACCTGTATGCTCTCGTCGGCAGGCCTTCACTACATATTCGTCGCCAAACCCACTGGCTCCAGGTCATTCTAAAGTTGCTAGGCCGCCTTAACTCGGCATACTGTTCACCATAGCAACACCCACCCATAGCATGAGCTCCAGGAGGTATATCTCACTGGTCATCCCCAAAGCCAACACCTCCTTTGGCCGCCTTTCCTTCCAGCTCTCTGCTGCCAATGACTGGAATGAATTGCAAAAATCGCTGAAGTTGGAGACTTATATATCCTTCACTAACTTTAAGCATCAGCTATCTGAGCAGCTTACCGATCGCTGCAGCTGTACACAGCCCATCTGTAAATAGCCCATCCAACTGCCTACCTCATCCCCATGTTTTATTTACTTTTTTTCTCATTTGCACCCCAGTAATTCTACTTGCACATCATCATCTGCACATCTATCACTCTAGTGTTAATTTGCTAAATTGTAATTACTTCACTACTATGGCCTATTTATTGCCTTTCCTCCTTACTCCATTTGCACACACTATATAGATTTTTCTATTGTGTTATTGACTGTAGTTTTGTTTATCCCATGTTTTTTTGTCACACTGCTTTGCTTTATCTTGGCCAGGTCGCAGTTGTAAATGAGAAGTTGTTCTCGACTGGCCTACCTAGTGAAATAAAGGTGAAATAAAAAATAAATATTATAACTTTATTAATAAACACCCAAATGGATACTGTCATTAACGCGGTTCTTCAATAATTACACATAATTCATACTGTAGCAAATGTTATATTAAACAGGACATTCAAACGAGCCTTACAATTATAATCCAAAGTACTGTGAAATGCACCCATAAGCAACCTGGAAATGGAGGTTACTCCCCTGAGTTTCCCCCATTCAGAATACATTGTGAAAAACTAAAATCTTTGCTCACCATTTTTGCTCCAGGCAGATATACTACATCCATAACTATCGGTTTCCTCATTACCAGATATACTACATCCATAACTATCGGTTTCCTCATTAGCAGATATACTACATCCATAACTAGTGGTTTCCTCATTAGCAGATATACTACATCCATAACTATCGGTTTCCTCATTAGCAGATATACTACATCCATAACTAGTGGTTTCCTCATTAGCAGATATACTACATCCATAACTAGTGGTTTCCTCATTACCAGATATACTACATCCATAACTAGTGGTTTCCTCATTAGCAGATATACTACATCCATAACTAGTGGTTTCCTCATTACCAGATATACTACATCCATAACTAGTGGTTTACTCATTACCAGATATACTACATCCATAACTAGTGGTTTCCTCATTACCAGATATACTACATCCACAACTAGTGGTTTCCTCATTACCAGATATACTACATCCATAACTAGTGGTTTCCTCATTACCAGATATACTACATCCATAACTAGTGGTTTCCTCATTACCAGATATACTACATCCATAACTAGTGGTTTCCTCAGTACCAGATATACTACATCCATAACTAGCGGTTTCCTCATTAGCAGGGAGGAGTTTCTACAGTCAAATTGCCCTCGTGCCGCAATTTTATTAAACACGGAAAGGGGCCTATATTGGATACCAAAAGTTGTCTAGCACAATGCTTAGAGTTTCAATAACATGAATAATTTATTTCTAGCCTACAATCATCGATGTTACTACTAATGTGAAAACAACACAAAATATGACTATTCTTGCTCATTTTAAGACAATTGTCAAATAATTTTAACATTTATTACAGACGTCAATTGTTGTACAACATCATGGATACGCTGTTGGCATCACATTTTAGAGTGGATTACCGCTGTTGTGGGCCTTTAATCATCTGTCCGACTTTGTTGTTCACACAGGAGAGATAGCTAACTATCTTGGATCCTCTGGGGAGCCTCAACAACCTTGTGATGCTGAAGAAGCAGAGAAGAGTCTCTCCAGATCAGAACACCTCAAGAAACACCTGCAGAGATCCACAGGGAAGAGAACTCACTGCTGCTCTGACTGTGGGAAGAGATTCACCTCATCAGGCATTAAAATTCATCAGAGAACACACACAGGAGAGAAACCTTATAGCTGTGATCAATGTGGGAAGAGTTTTGGCCAATCTGGAGCGCTGACAGTACACCAGAGAATACACTCAGGAGAGAAACCTTATAGCTGTGATCAATGTGGAAAGAGTTTTGTTACATCTAGCAATCTGACTATACACCAGAGAACACACACAGGAGATAAACCTTATAGCTGTGCTCAATGTGGGAAGAGTTTTTGTCAATCTGGAGAGCTGACAGTGCACCAGAGAACACACACAGGAGAGAAACCTTACAGCTGTGATCAATGTGGGAAGAGTTTTTGTCAATCTGGAGAGCTGACAGTGCACCAGAGAACACACACAGGAGAGAAACCTTACAGCTGTGATCAATGTGGGAAGATTTTTCGTCAATCTGGAAATCTGACAGTGCACCAGAGAACACACACAGGAGAGAAACCTTATAGCTGTGATCAATGTGGGAAGAGTTTTAGCCACTCTGGAGCGCTGACAGTGCACCAGAGAACACACACAGCAAAATGTAATTGAAAAGCTGTTCGAAATAAGACTATGTAACCAAATATTTAATATTTCCAATTCATGTAACATTTAGTAATGATTATTATTTATGCAACCAACTGACAATTTGGTACAATTATATTGACATTGTTTCCATGCTTTTAGAATATCAGAGTTAATTCTCAGATGTGCCAACCCAAATGTACTAGAGCATGACATTGGGGACTGGGCCCCGATCCAACAACATGCCTATCTAGTGAACCCTGAAAAGAGAGAGAAGCTCCGCAGTGAGGTGGAAAGTTACTACGGATATTGCAGGAGTTTCCTCTTGAAATCAGACATGTACGTGATAAGGACAACTTGGTTGCTGATTGTATCAAGGGTGGGCAGTCAAAAGGTTTTGCGTTTAGCCAGTGCCTTCCCATGGATCACAATTTATTTTGACTGCACGTTTTTCCTGTATTGGAGATTTAGTTATGTTTGGGCTCGTTCCAAGGGGACGAGAGTTCTAGAAGCTAGTGAGTTTTAGGAAGAGGAGAGTTCTAGAAGCTAGTGAGTTATAGGAAGAGGAGAGTTCTAGAAGCTAGTGGGCAAAAAATGTTTTTGTCTTGTTTTTAATTGTTGACAGCCAGTAGACACCATGTTTATATTGGTGAAGGTGAAGCATTGTAGTTGATTATAATGTGAATTGGAAGTTGTTTTCTGTTGGTGGTAAGCAAACTCGTCCAACAGAAATATAGGATATACACTGCTCAAAAAAATAAAGGGAACACTTAAACAACACAATGTAACTCCAAGTCAATCACACTTCTGTGAAATCAAACTGTCCACTTAGGAAGCAACACTGATTGACAATAAATTTCACATGCTGTTGTGCAAATGGAATAGACAAAAGGTAGAAATTATAGGCAATTAGCAAGGCACCCCCAATAAAGGAGTGATTCTGCAGGTGGTGACCACAGACCACTTCTCAGTTCCTATGCTTCCTGGCTGATGTTTTGGTCACTTTTGAATGCTGGCGGTGCTCTCACTCTAGTGGTAGCATGAGACGGAGTCTACAACCCACACAAGTGGCTCAGGTAGTGCAGCTCATCCAGGATGGCACATCAATGCGAGCTGTGGCAAGAAGGTTTGCTGTGTCTGTCAGCGTAGTGTCCAGAGCATGGAGGCGCTACCAGGAGACAGGCCAGTACATCAGGAGACGTGGAGGAGGCCGTAGGAGGGCAACAACCCAGCAACAGGACCGCTACCTCCGCCTTTGAGCAGGAGGAGCACTGCCAGAGCCCTGCAAAATTACCTCCAGCAGGCCACAAATGTGCATGTGTCTACATTGTGTTGTTTAAGTGTTCCCTTTATTTTTTTGAGCAGTGTTTTTGTTCTCTTAAGGGTGAAGGTGTTCCAGGCTTTCATTTTTCCATTTATGTTTTGAGGTTGGACTTTAGCACGTATAGCTCGTTAGCACGTAGGACACACTGATTGGTGTCTCCTCCTTAGTCAGTATTTGTAACATCTGTGCTGGCTTGTCCATCTCATTAGTGGGAAGGTGTTTCACCTGAGCTGGTCCAGGTTCTATTTAAGAGTGTCTGGCCCAGTGCTCCAGTTGTCTTGATAGATGTGGAGAGTCAACACCTTTAGGTGCGCCACCTTTTTGGTTTGCTTCCTGTCTTTAAGTTTGTTGTAGGTTTTTCTTTTGTTTCCCTCTTCTTGGGCAGATTTAGTGGGTGTCATGGTGGGTGTCTTTTAGGTCCCAGTTGTTGTTACTAGTCAACTTTCAGTGGACACAGAGCAAAACTGCAACATTATGTTATAATACTTTAATTGCATCAAATGGTTGTTTTTTGCAACAGAATAGAGGGTTCTTAGAACTATAGTGTCTGTGTGTTCTACTGAGGATGGGCCTCTGGGAGATAACACTGACAGGAGATTTACAATGTCTTTTGGGTGATAAAACCTAAAGAGACCGCATTCCAGAGCATGAGTTAATGTTTCTGTTCTATATGGTACCAGGGAGAGATGACCCCAGGGCCAGACCCTGGTCTCTACACAAAGAGTACTGTTTTTACAGCAGATACTGTCTGCTGACAATTATAGATATCTTTCATACAAATCTTAATCTTGTGACCCGTTCTATACATCTGCTGTTCTATACATCATTTGTTTGTCATGTAGGTTGAAAGGAGAGTATCTTGGCTATAAAAGACCTTTGTACTTTTGTCTCGGGGCTCTCAACGAATAATCTGGGCATGATTTGCCGACCAGCCGTCTTTATCGTAGAGCACTCAATTGATTCACTTTATATGTGTGCGTTGTCTTGACCTGCTCCCTTATTAAGTGAATAAAGATTTAGTTTAAGAATAACTCTGACTTGTGTGATGAGTTTGTCTCCTCAGTTGATATTAAAGAAATTTAACCACATTTGGCGATGAGGATGTGAATCTTCACTTGGTGAGGTGCCTGACGGACCTGGGTAAATGGTACACGAGGGATCCCTCAAACTTGAGATCTCAGGAGACCACACTTTGGGAACGGAGCAGATGGACCCACCTTTGATCTGAGAGGCAGCGAGCGGAGTGGATACCACATACCCACTCAGCACGTGACGTCCAAGGACGTCGAATTATGGGCGATATCAGGTCTGTCTGTTGTGGCTGCTATTTTGCCCTAAAATAGTCATCCCAAATTGGGTTGTGTATAACTATGTAAATGTCTCTCTTTTATCAATATATACTCTAAAAAGTAAAGGTTCCTGGAGTATCCTTTAGGGGTTCTTCAAAGTAAAACTGTGGGGGAACCCCTAAAAGTTATTTGAAGAACCTTTTGTGGGAACCCCGATAAGTTCTTTGACGAACCCCTTATCATGGCTCCTCAAAGAACCTTTTGGGGCTCATTTTTTTAACTCCCTGTCCACCCTCCCTCCATTATAAAAACATATTTTAATAATAATATTGACAATACTGATTTAAATAATTCATTGTTTATTTAGTGGCACCACAAATGTGAATTAATTTACAAAACAATTTACCAAACAAAACACATTACAAAATTGCAACATTTCTGCAAACATGTAAGACCATAATAAATAATTAATTTACTTTGTATAGTGCTTTTCATGACATTTAAAAAATATAAAATAATGATGTACAATAAATCAACATACAAAAAAATGTATCATCGGTAAACTAACAATATTGTAGACTTGATGCTAAATACAGATTTTTAGCTTTAGTGTGTATATCGTATCCACTTAGTTATGTTAGGAAGTTTGCCATCTTTATGACCGGCCCTGGTAACTTCACCCCAACTTCTCTTCTCCCCAGAACACAGTAACTTAACAACAAAAGTGTTTTTCTGACATTTTTGGGAAAATAAAAAATACAGCCCTAGCAGAGCCCCAAGTCCCATGGGGACGTCCTCGAGGGTGTGGATGTTCTCCCCATCAGCTGTAGTTATATAAGCATGCACACCTATGTTTATGAGGAAACAGATGATTGGTGCATGGGCATACCTTGTCACGGACATAAGGGCCACTCGGGTCCTCATTGAAGAGGTAGAACAGAATCGCTGCTGTGGTCTCCAGTCCTAGTAAAGTAAAGCAATGATCTTACTACACTTGCTAATTTTATTACAAAATACATTAGAGAAAAGGAAGGAATAAGAGCAAATCTCTCTTCTGTATTGTCCTTCAGGGACTGTCAAAATAGCAGGATGATGTCCTCACCCCTGCCTCGCCTCTCTACCTCTGCTAGTCCTTCAATTATATTTTTGTCTATATCCATTCATTTACATTTACATTACATTTAAGTCATTTAGCAGACGCTCTTATCCAGAGCGACTTACAAATTGGTGCATTCACCTAATGACATCCAGTGGAGCAGCCACTTTACAATAGTGCATCTAAATCTTTTAAGGGGGGGGGGGGGGGGGGGGCAGAAGGATTGCTTTATCCTATCCTAGGTATTCCTTGAAGAGGTGGGGTTTCAGGTGTCTCCGGAAGGTGGTGATTGACTCCGCTGTCCTGGCGTCGTGAGGGAGTTTGTTCCACCATTGGGGTGCCAGAGCAGCGAACAGTTTTGACTGGGCTGAGCGGGAACTGTACTTCCTCAGTGGTAGGGAGGCGAGCAGGCCAGAGGTGGATGAACGCAGTGCCCTTGTTTGGGTGTAGGGCCTGATCAGAGCCTGAAGGTACTGAGGTGCCGTTCCCCTCACAGCTCCGTAGGCAAGCACCATGGTCTTGTAGCGGATGCGAGCTTCAACTGGAAGCCAGTGGAGAGAGCGGAGGAGCGGGGTGACGTGAGAGAACTTGGGAAGGTTGAACACCAGACGGGCTGCGGCGTTCTGGATGAGTTGTAGGGGTTTGATGGCACAGGCAGGGAGCCCAGACAACAGCGAGTTGCAGTAATCCAGACGGGAGATGACAAGTGCCTGGATTAGGACCTGCGCCGCTTCCTGTGTGAGGCAGGGTCGTACTCTGCGGATGTTGTAGAGCATGAACCTACAGGAACGGGCCACCGCCTTGATGTTAGTTGAGAACGACAGGGTGTTGTCCAGGATCACGCCAAGGTTCTTAGCGCTCTGGGAGGAGGACACAATGGAGTTGTCAACCGTGATGGCGAGATCATGGAACGGGCAGTCCTTCCCCGGGAGGAAGAGCAGCTCCGTCTTGCCGAGGTTCAGCTTGAGGTGGTGATCCGTCATCCACACTGATATGTCTGCCAGACATGCAGAGATGCGATTCGCCACCTGGTCATCAGAAGGGGGAAAGGAGAAGATTAGTTGTGTGTCGTCTGCATAGCAATGATAGGAGAGACCATGTGAGGTTATGACAGAGCCAAGTGACTTGGTGTATAGCGAGAATAGGAGAGGGCCTAGAACAGAGCCCTGGGGGACACCAGTGGTGAGAGCGCGTGGTGAGGAGACAGATTCTCGCCACGCCACCTGGTAGGAGCGACCTGTCAGGTAGGACGCAATCCAAGCGTGGGCCGCGCCGGAGATGCCCAACTCGGAGAGGGTGGAGAGGAGGATCTGATGGTTCACAGTATCGAAGGCAGCCGATAGGTCTAGAAGGATGAGAGCAGAGGAAAGAGAGTTAGCTTTAGCAGTGCGGAGCGCCTCCGTGATACAGAGAAGAGCAGTCTCAGTTGAGTGACTAGTCTTGAAACCTGACTGATTTGGATCAAGAAGGTCATTCTGAGAGAGATAGCAGGAGAGCTGGCCAAGGACGGCACGTTCAAGAGTTTTGGAGAGAAAAGAAAGAAGGGATACTGGTCTGTAGTTGTTGACATCGGAGGGATCGAGTGTAGGTTTTTTCAGAAGGGGTGCAACTCTCGCTCTCTTGAAGACGGAAGGGACGTAGCCAGCGGTCAGGGATGAGTTGATGAGCGAGGTGAGGTAAGGGAGAAGGTCTCCGGAAATGGTCTGGAGAAGAGAGGAGGGGATAGGGTCAAGCGGGCAGGTTGTTGGGCGGCCGGCCGTCACAAGACGCGAGATTTCATCTGGAGAGAGAGGAGAGAAAGAGGTCAAAGCACAGGGTAGGGCAGTGTGAGCAGAACCAGCGGTGTCGTTTGACTTAGCAAACGAGGATCGGATGTCGTCGACCT
The DNA here is from genome assembly GCF_029448725.1 of Salvelinus fontinalis. Classification (NCBI taxonomy): domain Eukaryota; kingdom Metazoa; phylum Chordata; class Actinopteri; order Salmoniformes; family Salmonidae; genus Salvelinus; species Salvelinus fontinalis. The sequence goes on along the minus strand of NW_026600778.1, from coordinate 25,418 downwards.
TCTTTTCAAAATGGTTGACGAAGTCGTCTGCAGAGAGGGAGGAGGGGGGGGGAGGGGGAGGAGGATTCAGGAGGGAGGAGAAGGTGGCAAAGAGCTTCCTAGGGTTAGAGGCAGATGCTTGGAATTTAGAGTGGTAGAAAGTGGCTTTAGCAGCAGAGACAGAAGAGGAAAATGTAGAGAGGAGGGAGTGAAAGGATGCCAGGTCCGCAGGGAGGCGAGTTTTCCTCCATTTCCGCTCGGCTGCCCGGAGCCCTGTTCTGTGAGCTCGCAATGAGTCGTCGAGCCACGGAACGGGAGGGGAGGACCGAGCCGGCCTGGAGGATAGGGGACATAGAGAGTCAAAGGATGCAGAAAGGGAGGAGAGGAGGGTTGAGGAGGCAGAATCAGGAGATAGGTTGGAGAAGGTTTGGGCAGAGGGAAGAGATGATAGGATGGAAGAGGAGAGAGTAGCGGGGGAGAGAGAGCGAAGGTTGGGACGGCGCGATACCATCCGAGTAGGGGCAGTGTGGGAAGTGTTGGATGAGAGCGAGAGGGAAAAGGATACAAGGTAGTGGTCGGAGACTTGGAGGGGAGTTGCAATGAGGTTAGTGGAAGAACAGCATCTAGTAAAGATGAGGTCAAGCGTATTGCCTGCCTTGTGAGTAGGGGGGGAAGGTGAGAGGGTGAGGTCAAAAGAGGAGAGGAGTGGAAAGAAGGAGGCGGAGAGGAATGAGTCAAAGGTAGACATGGGGAGGTTAAAGTCACCCAGAACTGTGAGAGGTGAGCCGTCCTCAGGAAAGGAGCTTATCAAGGCATCAAGCTCATTGATGAACTCTCCAAGGGAACCTGGAGGGCGATAAATGATAAGGATGTTAAGCTTGAAAGGGCTGGTAACTGTGACAGCATGGAATTCAAAGGAGGCGATAGACAGATGGGTAAGGGGAGAAAGAGAGAATGACCACTTGGGAGAGATGAGGATCCCGGTGCCACCACCCCGCTGACCAGAAGCTCTCGGGGTGTGCGAGAACACGTGGGCAGACGAAGAGAGAGCAGTAGGAGTAGCAGTGTTATCTGTGGTGAGCCATGTTTCCGTCAGTGCCAAGAAGTCGAGGGACTGGAGGGACGCATAGGCTGAGATGAGCTCTGCCTTGTTGGCCGCGGATCGGCAGTTCCAGAGGCTACCGGAGACCTGGAACTCCACGTGGGTCGTGCGGGCTGGGACCACCAGGTTAGGGTGGGCGCGGCCACGCGGTGTGAGGCGTTTGTATGGTCTGTGCAGAGAGGAGAGAACAGGGATAGACAGACACATATTTGACAGGCTACAGAAGAGGCTACGCTAAAGCAAAGGGGATTAGAATGACAAGTGGGCTACACGTCTCGAATGTTCAGAAAGTTAAGCTTACGTAGCAAAAAATCAATAAAATTAAAAATCTTATTGACTAAAATGATATAGTACTGCTGGCTGGTGAAGTAGCCTGGCTAGCAGTAGCTGCGTTGTTGAAAGTGAAGCTGGCTAGGTGACCTCGACAGTTTCTCTAAGTTTCTCTAAACTACACAATTATCATGGATACAAGGACAGCAAAGACAACTAGCTAACACTACGCTAATCAAGTCGTTCCGTTGTAATGTAAGTTTCTACAGTGCTGCTATTCGGTAGAAGTTGGCTAGCTAGCAGTGTTAGCTAGCAGTGTTGGCTAGGTAGGAGGACGGCAGCGCGGCAGGCGAAACTAGCTGGCTAGCTAACCGATAATTACTCAGAGTTACACAATTATCTTAGATACAAAGCTAGCAAAGAAAACTATGTAGCTAGCTAACACTACACAAAACAAGTCGTTCCGTTGTATTGTAATCGTTTCTACAATGCTCTTCGGTGGCAAGCTGGCTAGCTAGCAGTGTTGGCTACGTTGCGTTAATTTCGAACGAAAATAGCTCGCTAGCGAACCTCAATAACGACGCAATTATGTTTGATAAAAGACGGCTATGTAGCTAGCTAAGATCAAACAAATCAAACCGTTGTACTGTAATGAAAATGAAAATCAGACCGTTGTACTATAATGAAATGTAATGAAAAGTTATACTACTATTCGGTAGACGGTGGACGTTTGCTAGCTGCTGGGCAGATAGCAGTGGACAACGAGACGACGAAATACGATAATTACGCAGTTATCTTTGATACACAGACGGCTATGTAGCTAGTTAAGAAGAAATTGCTAAGGTTGGACAAATTAAATCGTTGTACTATAATGAAATGTAATGAAAAGTTATAAAAGTTATACTACCTGCAGAGCGAATGCAGAGCGAATGCAAATGCGACCGCTCGCCCCAAACCGGATGTATGGACTCTCCATGGACATTCCATGGACTTGATTCATTTGAAAAACCATTCCATGGACACAGCATACATTTGTATGCTAATAGATTTCAGTTTGTATTGACTGCTATGTAGGTTAAATGTACACTTCAAATGCAGCTGTCCTACAACATATCTGCACCTTCTTCTTGATCCCAATTGCATTGTGTCCATGTTCTGTCCTATAAGAATTTCAAAGGAAGAGAAAATGTGTCAAAGAATAGTCTTACAAGCATTAAAACATATATATATTAAATAAATATTGAAAGGTAAATGGCATCGACATACAATTGAAAGTAAAATATTAGAACATATTGGAGAAAGCACTAGCCAATACAGTACTGCCATACAGGCCTAATATCACATTACAAGATATCTTTGTACACAAATTGTTCAATATTTTATCAGGCTGACTGAACCCACCTTCTAACAAGTTCTTTGAAGAACCTTTTGGGGCTGTTTTTCATTGACCAAGAACCCTACGGTTCTTAGGGGATCTGAGAACAGCTCCAGTTGAACCCTTCATTTTTAGAGTTATAGTCGGTTCTATTTACTCTCAGATTCAAAACATGCTAATTAGCATCAACGATCAAGTCAGCTGCTGCTGCTCCAATAAAAATATGAGGTGAGCCGGTGAACTGACGTTGAACCGGGCAGTCAGCTGCTGCTGCTCCAATACAGTATGAGATGAGACGTGAACTGATGTTGACCCGGGCAGTCAGCTGCTGCTGCTCCAATACAGTATGAGGTGAGACGTTGAACTGACGTTGAACCGGGCAGTCAGCTGCTGCTGCTCGAATACAATATGTGTTGAGACGGTGAACTGATGTTGAACTGGGCAGTCAGCTGCTGCTGCTCCAATACAGTATGAGGTGAGATGGTGAACTGACGTTGAACTGAGGAGTCAGCTGCTGCTGCTCCAATACAGTATGAGGTGAGACGTGAACTGATGTTGACCCGGGCAGTCAGCTGCTGCTGCTCCAATACAGTATGAGGTGAGACGTTGAACTGACGTTGAACCGGGCAGTCAGCTGCTGCTGCTCGAATACAGTATGAGGTGAGACGGCGATCTGACGTTGAACCCTGGCAATCAGCTGCTGCTGCTCCAATACAGTATGAGGTGAGACGGTGAACTGACGTTGAATCATAATGATTAAGTTAATAAAAATTGATTTGTGAAACTGTTAAAAAATAGTATATGGCATATTAAATATATTACGCTATTATCATATGGAAACATCATGAAATATTGTACATCATATTAGCATCAACATACATTATTGTTTCATTCAATTTCACATAATAGGGATATTTCATATTTTCAAGTTCAGAAGTCAGAACCCATCACCTGCTATGTAAAAGAGACAGAAGAATGCACAATGGTCAATGCTATCTGGGATCCTTGGGACATCCCTACCTTAACCCCTAACCTTAACCATTTTAAATGTCAACTTCAACAAGCCCAAGGACTCTACCTGAAAATACAATCCAGTGAGGGTGGAGCTCAGTCAGAAAGTTAACATCAACGGGCTAGGGACGTCCCAAGGATGTATCTCTACCTGAAAATACATGATCTAAGTGATTGATAGTTGGTATTCAGCAGTCATAAAGCCTAATTTACTTTAATGAACAACTAAAATTGTGATTTTGTCAGACAGCAGCTCTACACTTTATTGACTGACTGATCCATTCATCCTTCCATCCCTCAGCCTTCCTCTCCTCTGAAGACCCAGTCAGGGTGGAGCTCAGTCAGAGAGCTGTTGAGGGACTGGTTAGGGAGAACACTTCTACAGCCAGAGAGGTGAGAGGTCACACATGGTTTAGATGGTAAATATTTATGTCCCCTTAGTGGTTCACCACGTCAGCAAAAGGTAATATGGTCCATCATCTATGTTTATTTACATTAGTGCAAATTGTCCACTGATATTGGTGTCATTTCTCACCCCTTTTGGCTGTATGAAAATTAATTTCCTCTCAGGCACACATATTTGTTCTTTGTTATTACCCGAGCCACTGCCTGTTCAACTTGCTATCATTCAGAAGGCGAGGTCAGTACAGGTGCATCAAAGCTGGGACCGAAAGACTGAAAAACAGCTTCTATCTCAAGGCCATCAGACTGTTTAATAGCCATCACTAACACAGAGGCAGCAAACTAGATATAGACTTGAAATCATTGGCCACTTTAAGGAATGGAACACTAGTCACTTTAATAATGTTTACATATCTGGCATTACTCATCTCATATGTATACTGTATTCTATCCTATTCTACTGTATCTTAGTCTATGTATTACTCATCTCATATGTATATACTGTATTCTATTCTACTGTATCTTAGTCTATGTATTACTCATCTCATATGTATATATTGTATTCTATTCTACTGTATCTTAGTCTATGTATTACTCATCTCATATGTATATACTGTATTCTATCCTATTCTATATGTATTACTCATCTTATATGTATATACTGTATTCTATCCTATTCTATTGTATCTGTCTATGCCGCTCTGACATCGCTCGTCCATATATTTATATATTCTTATTCCATTACTTAGATTTGTGTGTATTAGGTATTTGTTGTGAAATTGTTATATATTACTGCACTGTTGGAGCTAGGAACACAAGCATTTCACTACACCCGCAATAACATCTACTCAACAATAAAGTGTATGTGACCAACATTTGATTTATGAAGGTAATTTGATTCAAATGTACTTTTCGACACTCACTCACCCCATCTCTTTACATTGCTTATTTATATTCAGTGGCCTGACTGCATCCAGACTATGTCAAAGGCCCATCCTGGTAGATCTGAACCTAATGCAGCTTGGAGTGATCAGATGACAGAAGTCACATTTAGGTGCCAGGTGTAACTGAGGCCATAGATGCTCCATATCCATTACTTAAAATGTTTTATATAATATGACTAAATGTTTTTCTGTGTTGCAGGGGCAGTAAAGAAATGGAACAGCAAGGCCACAGAACATGACATAAGCAGAGCTGTGGGAGACCACCTCATGCCCCTGGTAGAGCCGGGGGTGGTGTTTACCACTCCACCATGCCTTCAGCAGGCTGGAAATGTGGTAGTTTTTCATACTAAGAGGGAACAAGAGTCTGTTGATTGGTCATTGGGTTCATTTGTTGAAATCAAATCAAGCTTTATTTATACAGCACATTTCAGACATGGATGCGAAACAATGGCTTCACAGGAAAAAACGAAAATGAACAGAAATATTTAGTACACAACAAACAGAAGACTAACAACTGTAAGACTAATGGGCATCCTAAGGAAAGGCCATTGATTAAAATGTTAAAATATCCAACCCAAAATATAAGTTTGTTTTTTAGGATGGGCTCTGAAAGACACTATGAGGGTGTCCAATGAAAGTTGACTAGTATCAACAACTGGGACCTAAAAGACACCCACCATGAGACCCACTAAACCTGCCCAAGAAGAGGCAAACAAAATAAAAACTTACACCAAACTTAAAGACAGGAAGTGGAGCAACTAAAGGTGTTGACTCTCCACATCTATCAAGACAACTGGAGCACTGGGCCAGACACTCTTAAATAGAACTTGGACCAGCTCAGGTGTAACACATACTGACTAACGAGGTGACACCAATCAGTGCGTCCTACGTGCTAACGAGCTATAGTGATAAAGTCCAACCTCAAAACATAAATGGAAAAACCAAAGCCTGTAACACCTTCCCCCTTAACCTGTTTGGCGTGCAAGCCCGACGTCGGTACACTTATGACAACAGCCAGCTCAAAGTGCAGGGCGCGAAATTCAAAAGATATATTTTTTTAAATATTTAACTTTCACACATTAACAAGTCCAAGACACCAGATGAAAGGTAAACATCTTGTGAATCAAGCCAACATGTCCGATTTTTAAAATGTTTTACAGGGAAGACACAATATGTAAATCTATTAGCTAACCACGTTAGCAAAAGACACCATTTTTCATTACTCCACCAGTTATTTACTCCATCAGTCGCTATCACAAATTAGACCAAATAAAGATATAAATAGCCACTAACCAAGAAACAAATTCATCAGATGACAGTCTGATAACATATTTATTGTATAGCATATGTTTTGTTAGAAAAATTTGCATATTTCAGGTATAAATCATAGTTTACATTGCAGCTACAGTCAGAAATTGCACCGAAAGCAGACAGAAAAATGACAGACACCAATGCCAAATAACTAAATACTCATCATAAAACATTTCTGAAAAATACATAGTGTACAGCAATTGAAAGACATGCATCTTGTGATTCCAGACAATATTTCCGATTTATCAAGTGTTTTACAGCGAAAACAAAATGTAGCGTTATATTAGCTTAGCACAATAGCCAGAAACACTTGGGCGCCGGCGACTACGGCAGATATATGAAATAACATCATAAAATGGGTCTTACTTTTGCTGATCTTTCATCAGAATGTTGGACAAGGTGTCCTTTGTCCAGAACAGTCGTTGTTTGGATTCAGAACGGACACTTTCCCTCTTCATTTAGCAAGCGTGTATCAAATCAAATCAAAGCCGAAGATTGTAGTCGCCTATAACGGAAGCTTATTAAAAGGCAATCACACTGTCCAGCTCGCGCTATTCAGAGTACCGAAAATGGTGGACACGAGATTCCAAGATGATGTGTTCCAACTCAGATCGAGATAATCACCTCATTTCTTCTCTCACAGCCTCTTGACAACCAGAGGAAGGTGTATGACGTGTATGTATACTAATAGCTCTTGTGCCCATTTATAGGCATGAAGAAGAACAGAGCATCGATTTCAGACGTTCCACTTCCTGGTCAGGAAAAGTGCTGCAGAATGAGTTCTGTTTCACTCAGAGAAAAAATGTAAACGGTTTTAGAAACTAGAGAGTGTTTTCTATCCAATAGTAATAATAATATGCATATTGTACGAGCAAGAATTGAGTACGAGGCCGTTTGAAATGGACACGATTTAACTGTCTACTAAATACTGCCCCTTGCAGCCATAAGAAGTTTTAAGACAACAAATATATCCTACATTTTCCCCCCACACTTCCTAAAACTCACGAAGTTCTAGAATTCTTGTCCCCTAGGAAAAAAATAAAGTGTGATCCATGGCAAAGCACTGGCTAAACGCAAAACTTGCTGACTGCCCACCCTTGAGACAATCACCAACCAACACCTGCAATATCCGTAGTAACTTTCCACCTTACTTCTCTCTCTCTTTTAAGGGTTCACTCGATAGGCATGTTGTTGGATCGGGGCCCAGTCCCCAATGTCATGCATTTGGGTTGGCACATCTGAGAAAGAATCCTGATATTCTAAAAGCAGGGCAACAATGTCAATATAATTGTACCCAAAAATGGTCAGCTGGTTGCATAAATAATTATTACTAAATGTTACATAAATTGTAAATATGAAAATCAAAACCAAATGTACACCCCTTTGTTAATATGTATTGGCAATACTTCACTTAATGGTGAGGCATGGAATAATAAAACGTATCTTTTGTCAGGCTCATCTCTGCATGTCTGGCAGACATATCAGTGTGGATGACGGATCACCACCTCAAGCTGAACCTCGGCAAGACGGAGCTGCTCTTCCTCCCGGGGAAGTACTGCCCGTTCCATGATCTCGCCATCACGGTTGACAACTCCATTTTGTCCTCCTCCCAGAGCGCTAAGAACCTTGGCGTGATCCTGGACAACACCCTGTCGTTCTCAACTAACATCAAGGCGGTGGCCCGTTCCTGTAGGTTCATGCTCTACAACATTCGCAGAGTACGACCCTGCCTCACACAGGAAGCGGCGCAGGTCCTAATCCAGGCACTTGTCATCTCCCGTCTGGATTACTGCAACTTGCTGTTGGCTGGGCTCCCTGCCTGTGCCATTAAACCCCTACAACTCATCCAGAACGCCGCAGCCCGTCTGGTGTTCAACCTTCCCAAGTTCTCTCACGTCACCCCGCTCTTCCGCTGTCTCCACTGGCTTCCAGTTGAAGCTCGCATCCGCTACAAGACCATGGTGCTTGCCTACGGAGCTGTGAGGGGAACGGCTCCTCCGTACCTTCAGGCTCTGATCAGGCCCTACACCCAAACAAGGGCACTGCGTTCATCCACCTCTGGCCTGCTCGCCTCCCTACCTCTGAGAAAGTACAGTTCCCGCTCAGCCCAGTCAAAACTGTTCGCTGCTCTGGCACCCCAATGGTGGAACAAACTCCCTCACGACGCCAGGTCAGCGGAGTCAATCACCACCTTCCGGAGACACCTGAAACCCCACCTCTTTAAGGAATACCTAGGATAGGATAAAGTAATCCTTCTAACCCCCCCCCTTAAAAGATTTAGATGCACTATTGTAAAGTGGCTGTTCCACTGGATATCATAAGGTGAATGCACCAATTTGTAAGTCGCTCTGGAAAAGAGCGTCTGCTAAATGACTTAAATGTAAATGTAAATGGATGTTTGAAATATGAGTAGGTGATTTGAGTCATGCTTCTTCAGTAGTGGAATAAAGACAATTAGCATTTGAATGTTGTCAAGAAATACTGGAGTCATGTCAGATTGTTAATAACATTGATTATAGACCAATATATTATACTGCTTTCATGTGTGTATATACAGAAACATCTGCACCAATTATCATATTACGTGTATTTTCTTAAACAAGCAGCTTTTTCAACTTGTAGAAAACAGCTAGCTACATTTTGAAGTACTGCATTTTGATTAAAGTGGGTCACCAACGCAGTAAGTGTCACACAGCTCTTTTTTGTTAGTCACCTTTTGTTAAATAATACTCTTTCAATTCAGAGCCGGGATTTTCCCCTGAGGCTAATATCCATATCATGCTGCAATCATGATATTGATTGCAGCATAAGGTAGAATAAGGTAGAACCTCATTAAAATACTCCTACTACAATGTTAAAACATTCTACATTGTGACATCATTAAAATACTCCTACTACAATGTTAAAACATTCTGCATTGTGACATTATTTCATTGATATCATTAAACAACTCCTTCATGTATGTATTTTCTGATGTTTGATCAGAGCTCTTTTATCAGAGTATTTCTTGTCACATTGATCACAGCTATGAGGTTTCTCTCCTGTGTGTGTTCTCTGGTGTGAAGTCAGCTGGCTAGATGTAATAAAACTCTTCCCACATTGATCACAGCTATGAGATTTCTCTCCTGTGTGTGTTCTCTGGTGTATTTTAATTTCTGATGAAGATTTGCAACCTTTCCCACAGTCAGAGCAGCAATGAGATGTCTTCCCTGTGGGTCTCTGCTGGTGTTTCTTGAGGTGTTTTGACGTAGAGAGACTCTTCTCTGCCTCGTCAGCATCATGAGGTTGTTGAGGCTCCCCAGAGGATCCACGATAGTCACGCCTCTCTCCTGTGTGAACAAAAAGCAGGGCAGATGGTTTAAGGCCCACAACAGCAAAAATCCACTGTAAAAGGTGATGCCAACAGCGTGGTTGTACAAATAATGAAGTCAGTCATGAATGTTCATTATTTGACATTGGTCTTAAGACAGTCAAGTGTACAACAGTCATATTTTGTCTTGTTTTCACATTAGTAGTAACATCGACGATTGTATGCTAGAAATACTTTTTTTTAAAGTTGTTGAAATCCTAAGCAGTGTGCCAGACAACTTTTGGTCTCCAATATAGGCACCTTTCTGTAGGTCTATGTTGTTGTTAAGTGAAGTTATGGGTACTACAGTAGGTCTATGTTTTTAGGTGAAGTTATTGGTCCTACAGTAGGTCTATGGTATAACTAGTGGTTTCCGCATTAGCTTGGAGGAGTTTCTGCAACCAAATTGCGTTTTAGCAAACACAAAGGGCAGAGAGCGATGTAGAGAGTGATGCACCTATTTGGGGATGTCTGATAGTATTTACACACCACCACTAATGATTTGTGGAGCTTCTCAAAGTAATTTTCTTTTTTTCACCTCAAACAGCAAGTAAACAAAGTCTTACTAAAATCAATTGGCGAATGACAATAGTTCCTCAAAGTATTTGTAAAATATTTCCAGCTCTCACTCTTGATAACCACTCGACATAAAAGAGAAAAATGTAATGCTCTGATCCAGTGGAAATGTCATAAAATACCTGATTACTTCTTATCCCTTACACAAATAGCCTACAGCTGTGTCTGTCCCAAACTCACTGGCGCGGGAAACTCTCAGGGCCCAGAATATTTTATATCAAGTTTCGGACCAACAGGTGATAGAACTTGAAACATTGTATCAACTATGTAGACAGGCCATTCGCAGCCAATGTGATTTATTTTTATCTGGATATTTTCTAGCTGTTTTTATTTGTTGGCTTTATGTAGGCTATTTTTACATAGTTCGCAATGGCAATAAAAGTTATTAGATTTGTATAATTTTCATTTAGATAGAATGTAGAAATAATCATAGAAAATGATTATGAGATAGACTATTATAATTATTATTACTATTATAAATTAAATGAAACTGTTCCAGTAAAATGTGAATATGAAAATCATAAATGGCACCAGATCAGTAGAAATGGTCAGATAAATTGGCACTACAAATGGAAAAGGTCGCCGACTGCTGTTGTAGCCTATTACTGGAAACTTCAGGAGCATAAACGTCAGAATTTACGAAGGCCAGCCGCAGTGTGAGGAAGAAGAGTTTTTTTTTCTTATTGTAAGGCTATCTTGATCTCTGGTTCCCTCGAGTCATTTGTGTGTCTCAATTATTTAATAAAACGGGGGATTCCTATGTTGATGTAAAGAATATTTGCTACTCTGTGGTATGTAATGAGGAGACGCCAGACGCTGCACACATTTATGAAATTGCTTATTCCAGTTACTAATAAGCATGCACCCATTAAGAAAATGACTGTAAAAGCTGTTAAATCCCAGTGGATTAATAAGGAATTGAAAAATGGCATGGTTGAGAAGGATGAGGGAAAAGGAATGGAAAATAAGTCTGGCTGTACAACCGATTGGCAAACGTCCTGCAAATTGAGAAATCATGTGAGTAAACTGAATAAAAATTTAAAAAACAACACAATGAAACAAAGATAAATGACATAAAGAATGATTGTAAAAAGCTTTGGAGAACCTTACATAACATTTTGGGAAAAAATGAACTGTATCAGATGGCTCATTCATCACAAAGCCCACTACTTTTAGGATTTTTTCATTGGCAAGATTAGCAAACTTAGGCATGACATACCAGCAGCAAACGCTGACACTACACATCCAAGTATATCTGACCAAATTATGAAAGACAAGCATTGTAATTTAGAATTCCGTAAAGTCAGTGTGGAAGAGGTGAAAAAATTATTGTCTTCTATCAACAATGACAAGCCACCGGGGTCTGACAATCTAGATGGAAAATGACTGAGGATAATAGCGGACTATATTGCCACTCCTATTTTCAGTATCTTTATTTTAAGCCTAGTAGAGAGCGTGTGACCTCAGGCATGGAGGGAAGCTAAAGTCATTCGACATGTGTTATGCTCTGCATAGTTAGCTCCAGGTAAAATGTTGCACTTATTCAGCCATTCTGTGACCAAAACCAAGCTACATATGGACAGTACCAAAATAAACTGACTCTGGAAATGACAAAGCGCCTCGTAACCTTGCTGGAAATGGGACAAACGGACCCCTTCTGTGGTAACAGACTGGGACGATTTGTAATCAAATCTAATTCCCAGGAACGGGGTTCAAATGAACCACAGAGACTGTGTGGGATAATAACATGGCCGTGTCCAACCCTGCTTGTTCCCTCGACTCCACTACCAACCACCAATCTCCAACAGGGCCCTTAACCTGTAGTTAAGGGCCCTGTTGGACTACTTCGTAGTGAACTACAGGTAGGAATCAGCAATGAATCCCAATAATGAGCCACCTATGGGAGGGGTAACCCTTTGCGGAGAAATCTCGACGTATTACTGCTACCCTGGGGAGAATGATATACCCCTTGAACACTGGCTCCAACCCTCGTCGGATGTGGCAGGGCTTGCCACATCAGACTACAAAGGGAAGCACAGCCGATAGCTGCCCAGTGACACGAGCCTACAAGACGAGATAAATTACTTCTATGCTCGCTTCGAGGAAAGTAACACTGAAACATGCATGACAGCATCAGCTTTTCCAGACGACTTTGTGATCACGCTCTCCGCAGCCGATGTGAGTAAGCCCTTAAAAAAGGTTAACATTCACAAGGCCACAGGGCCAAATGGATTACCAGGACATGTACTCTAAGCATGCGCTCCCCAACTGGCAAGGGTCTTCACTGACATTTTCATCCCCTGTCTGAGTCTGTAATACCAAGATGTTTCAAGCAGACCACCATAGTGTTCTTGGGCACAGGGACTAAGGTAATCTGTCTAAATGACTACTGACCCGTAGCACTCACGTCTGTAGCCATGAAGTGCTTTGAAAGGCTGGTCGTGGCTCACATCAACACCACTATCCCAGAAACCCTAGACCCACTCCAATTTGCATACCGCTCCAACAGATCCACAGATGATGCAACCTCTATTGCACTCCACACTGCACTTTCCCACCTGGACAAAAGGAACACCCACGTGAGAATGCTATTCATCGACTACAGCTCAGCGTTCAACACCATAGTACGCTCAAAGCTCATCACTAAGCTAAGGACCCTGGGACTAAACACTGAGCACGCCCCCATTCTCATCGAAGGGGTTGTAGTGGAGCAGTTGAAAGCTTCAAGTTCCTTGGTATCCACATCCTTGGTGTCCACGTTATAGGTTTAGTTAACTGGTGAACTGTTGAAATCATGGAAACATAATCACGATTCTAATTCTAGATTTGGAATAGAATGTGCAGCACCTTGAATATATTGTTGTTTCACTACCAATTAATAAACCAGGGAGGAATTACTGACAGAGTAGGAGCGTGGTGGAGACATCCAAGAGAGGGAAATCAGGAAGGGAAATGGCAGCAAGTAGTGCAGACGAAAGGGATAACAAGTTCGTGAAGCAACAGATGTGCTGGAATGAGAACAATATAGATGGAATGAGAACAATATAGATGGAATGACAACAATATAGATGCTACTTTGAGAACACAAACTCTCACATCTTTCACAGCACAGAGCGAGGGAGTCCAGGGATGACTGGAGGTGCAATGGAGGAAGCATTGTGGGATTCTCTTGGCGCGAGTACAGTTGGTGAGAATGCATGGAGGATGGTGAAGAACAGTCACTTTAACTCTTTAACCCTACATGTACATATTACCTCAACTAACCGGTGCCCCCGTACATTGACTCGGTACAGTTGTTGAGACTGAGTGGACGATGGTGAAGAACAGTGGAGTGAAAAGGGCTAAAGTTGGTAATGAACAGCAGTTTAGGGTCGGAGTGGGAATCATCAGCAAGGATGTTTTTTGTGGGTGACCTGTTAACGGTCTCAAAGAGGGTGAAGGATGAATTGGGTAAAGTGGAATCGGTTCGAGTGACCAGGAGCTGTATGATTCTGATACTGATTGTGTGTCAACAGCGCAAAAGGAGAAAGCTTTGTGTGGTTTAGGTTAAACATTTCAGGTAGACGCAGGTTGATTAAAATGAATGATAGACGGAAGGTTTTACTGTGGTTTGGTGAAGTGGTTCTCTCATCTTATGTAAAAACCTGGGTAAGTGAGATATACAGAAGCCGCTGCAGTTTGGACATGTGGCAGGTGTTTGTCAAAGGTATAAATATGTCGTAGTCAGATGAAGCATGTTGTAATTGTGATGGGAATCACGTTCCCGAGTTCCCGGAGTGCCCTGTATGAATGAAGGATGTCACAGTAGCTAGGATGATCAGGCCCATCCAGCAGGTGTCCTATGTGGAGGCAGTGAAAATAGCTGAAGGACTAGCGAGGAGAAGGTAGCTCATGTCCCACAGTCTGCAGTGAAGCCATGCAGGAGAAGGATCCCAACACACTAATAGTGAACAAGGTGGACTTTGTTGTGTTTATAGAGCAAGTGATAAATTACATTAATAAATTATTAGTAAAATTTGTCAAAAACTAGCAGTTTCCGCATTAGCATGGAGGAGTTTCTACAACAAAATTGCGTTTGCATTGCCTTCACTGCCACAGTGATAAATTGCATTAATAATAAACTAATAAAACATCAAAGAAGCTAGACATCATTGTGAAGGCGGCAAACAGATTTCTGGATCTCCAGGACTTCAGACAAAATGTTACAGGGAGTACTGAATGAAGACGTTCCACCCCTCCCAGGTTCCTGAACCTGTGTAGGGATCTGAATAGTACCATTTTTGTTTGAAATTCAGGGTAGTGGAGTGAATTTGGTTCGTGTTTATTTTACGTAATTAGTATGATTTGTTAATCCCATGCGTTTTCGTTATCTTTTACAAACCCGTACAGTAGGTGCCAGCAATACACCTGATGAGTGTAGTCTGACAATAAACCTCAGAGAAGAAGACATGGTAGGAACCAAAGTGTTGGTCAGTGTTTCCAGTTGACCCTAATTAGATGTTACATTACATGTTGTTTTCTTACTTCATGTAGCCGGCTAGCTAGCCAACATATTCATACTTCGCTTACTCCTCTCTGATAAGATACCTCTGCACAAACATGCTTATCTAGGCCTACACCAGCACTGGTACCAGGCAGTATTAGCTAGCTACGTTTGCGCTGACTCTTAATACATTTAGCAAGCTAGCTAGCCCGCTAACTAGCGATTAGCAGCTAACATTATTTAAGCAAAACCTTGCTAAGACAAGACAATCTTTCGCCTTTAATGTAATGGCATGAACAGTATTGCCAGAATATTGTAAAATGACTTATCAACAGCTGTAACAATTTGACCCCAACAGGAAATCTACACTGGCAGTTATAGAAAGACCCATGTACAATATAACCATTGATTCTTGAAGAATATAACTTATATATGCCTCAAATGTTTTAACCGTATTACCCCACCAGAAACCAAAACATAAGCTCGTATAATGCCACTGTTTGTAAACAAATACTATATGGCTGAGGAGTAGGGTCGATCCAAGCGTTCTGACCTCACAACGACAGTAAAGCACCCAAGCTAACTGCCTAACGTTGGATGACTTGCTAGACACAAATGAGAGAAAACCTCTTACCATTTTACTTGCCCTAGCAGAGCTGGTTAGGCTGTTTTCATGTTATCCAGAGCGTTGGTGACTAACTGTGCTGCTGGCAACAATTTAATTTGAGCTTTTTTGCAGATGTTTACTGACACCGGCCATATTCAACAGGTGTTGAGCGTTATTAAATAAATCAGTTATTCTGCGCTCTAATCAAGTCAATAAACATTGAGTAGTTAGTTAGAATATAGTTAGTATACTGGCAAGTTGGATGTATAAGTAACCAACTAACGTTAGGTAGTGTGGGGTTTTTATAAGGTTTTTGACATGCTTAACTAACTATTCTTATGCATTAAAGTTTGAATTGCTGACTCTTGTGAACCTGCATTTTCCATTAGTCTCTACTCTTACCAGTGCTCTGTCTAACCATGAATATCAGCCTGAAATGTGTGTGTGTTAGAGAGAGCGCTGTACTGTATGAAATATGTGTGTGTATGCAACAAATGTATCAGTAGTGTGGGCGCTGTACTATGTGACCGAGACTGTGCTAATCTTAGAGAGACACAGGAGGGGGGTGAATCAGGAGACTGCTGAATAGACAATAACAGATAAACTATACACACGAAAAACATATGTGAGGTTCTGAGTTATGCACTATAACCCAATACTATAACAAACGTGATTAGCAACTGTATCATATGTGATTGAATATTGTATTGTATATGATTGAATACTATAACAAATGTGATTTGATATTGACAAACTGTTTGGGCGCTTGGATGTCTGTATGTGTGTGCTGGAAGTAACAGTTAGCTCAGATAAGAAGCTGGGAAGCTGTAGTTAGCCTTGAGCGAGAACAGAGGACAATGCATACAGGTGCAGATATCTCAGACAATGTTATAAAACTGTCTGACCTCAGTCTCTGGGGTGAAGGAGGGTAATCTACACAGCAACAGCGTTGGGACATCATATGCGCTAAGGGGCTAGGACTGGCTTAAGGCGCCAACATCAACGATAGGCTGGGTGAGTCTAAACCACGCCCAGTCTCTACTCTGACAGGCCGGCTCGGAAGCGGGAACAATCTCTGTCACGAGTATAAAATACTATCTTTGTCGGAAACAAATCAGTTGTTGTTGTTTTTGTTGTTGTTGAAGTAGAAGATGTAGTTGTAATTGTAGTTCCTTGTCCCACCCTGCGGGGTGGTGCAGTGACCCGGTATATACGGAAAATGTGTTTGTCATTTATTAACTTTTGAATTAAACAATTATTTTAACCAAGTTCAGGTGTTCCTATCTCAGTTGAACTTTCGCAACCCTAACAGTAGCTAGCTCACATACTGGTACATCCTGCTGTAAAGATTTGCTATGCGTTTTGTAAGGATAGTGTAGCTAACCTAACGTGTAACTTATTTGAACAGTCATTAGTTTATTACATTGTTCAACATTTGTCATAGTTATTTATAGCAGTTCATTTGTATCCGCTCTCTCGTTGGACTTCGGCTGCATATTTTCCCCCATTTTATTCTAATCTGAAAACGTTGAAGCCACGCCCATTTCCTGAAGAATTGCATTTTGGGCCCTAATGCACTGCGTGTACATGGCATATTTTGGCGAATTTAGTACGACATCCGGGAACTTTTGGCATACTAACTATATCATACTATGACCAATAAGCAGACTATATACTCAATTTACTTCACAAATAGTGCAGTTAGTATGAGTATTCTAACACAGCTCAGGACTCTGGGCAGTGTAAGAAAAACTTTTATGCTCATATATGCTTGAAGCCAAGATAGGCCTTTATATCTATGCATTAGCTTTTAGTAACAAAAGGCAAAGCAAATGAACTTATATTACAAGTGTGTTTGCAGTATGTTGCACAACCTGCTTCTGGCATGCCATACTAATGTTTCCACATACAGCCAAGAAAACAGGAACTGGGTCAACCGCAGAGGTCTAAGGGACTTCATCTTGTGATGACATCTGCTGATGGCTGGAAGACACACACACACACACACACACCACCCACGCACATTCACACTCAAACACAGAGAACCACACACACCGCATTAATACCTAATAGAGCTTCTAGGGATCCTAAGCTTATCAACATTGTGCACCCACGGCAGTTGGGAAATTCAAAACAGACATTAAGCAAGGGACATTCTTCAACAACAATGGTGGACCAATAAGCATGGACTACGCCCGGACCAGAGCCAACCAGAGGACCAGGACTTCAAAGAATCAACCTACTTTCTGTACTGTATATAATCTGTAATCAACCTGTTTTAGGGGCTCTCTTCTTTTAGCTCACTCGGAGTTCTTAGACGGAGCCCGCATGCGCAGTACCAAATATATTTACTCTGAATAAACTGCTGATTGTTAAACTTTAACTCCTCGTCTGAGTCGATCCTTGACCGACTCGCTCACCTGTGCACCTCACCTTTTATCAACAGAACTTTGGTAGCAGAGGATGGTTTACTAAAGACCCATAAAACGTGAGAGTGCGGGAGCGAATTGGTGAAAGGACGGCTCAAGGAGACAGACGAGCCAATTTGGGGGAGGACTACAATTCTGCTCAACTCGGGTAAACTGATCTCTGGTCGACCACTGAAAAGGTAAGCAAAACCTGTTAAAACAAACTTTGCACATTGTCGTATAGTCCAACACCAAATTTAAGATCAGTAATACCGAGTGTGAGTATGAATTTTGTGTAAATTTATTACTAAATTCCACCAAGCAGTGAAGTAAACGTATGTGGTACAATACAATGTTAGATGTATTAGACTGAATTTTTATTGTTTGTAAAATTAAGATGAAACAGGCTTAATTTTTATTGTTTGTAAAATTAAGATGAAACAGGCTTAATTTTTATTGTTTGTAAAATTAAGATGAAACAGGCTTAATTTGTATTGTTTGTAAAATTAAGATGAAACAGGCTTAATTTTATTGTTTGTAGAATTAAGATGAAACAGGCTTAATTTTATTGTTTGTAAAATTAAGATGAAACAGGCTTAGTTTTATTGTTTGTAAAATTAAGATGAAACAGGCTTAATTTTATTGTTTGTAAAGTTAAGATGAAACAGGCTTAATTTTTATTGTTTGTAAGGTTAAGATGAAACAGGCTTAATTTTATTGTTTGACAATTAGGATGAAACAGGCTTAATTGTATTGTTTGTAGACTAAGTGTACCTAGGGTGAAACAGACCTAGAAGAGATACTATTCAGACAGTTCGGCAGCGTTCCGATGAGGAATAGATCTGTGTTATGTACAATTAGGATGAAACAGGCTTAATTGTATTGTTTGTAGACTAAGTGTACCTAGGGTGAAACAGACCTAGAAGAGATACTATTCAGACAGTTCGGCAGCGTTCCGATGAGGAATAGATCTGTGTTATGTACAATTAGGATGAAACAGGCTTAAGTTGTGCACCTAGGGTGAAACAGACTTAGAAGAGATACTATTCAGACAGTTCGGCAGCGTTCCGATGAGGGATAGATCTGTGTTTTGAATATGACCAACAGATTCGGTAATACAAGGACAAGGTAATTTACATACCATAACTTAGCTCATGACTGGTTAAATGTGTTGTAAAGTTGCTACCTGAGTTCAAAGGGGTATGCGAATGAGGCATATTGTTAATTGATTAGCAAACCAACAGACTGGCTGTGACCGGTGAGGTTTTAACTGTACACAGCGTTTCACAAGGTTTTAATTGGGTCTTATGTCTCGTTCAACTCTGAGTATATGACGGAGGAGCTCTGAGTTAAGACAGAGTACGAGTAATTGTTTCTCCAAGAATACATCGCTGTCTCAAGGCAGTGACGGGCTAAGTATATTCAGATAGTCACAATTATTTCATCACCATGGCAGCTTCGCAATCTCCAAAACTGAAATTTAACGAGTATCTAGACCAGCGGGTGCAGGAAAGGGCAGGGGGAAAGGTACAGTGGAAAGAGTATAAGAAAGTGTGAGAAGGGTTAAAGTTGAAGTGGACACAAGCAGGTTATCTGGTAGGGGGAACACCAACCAGGGTTCAGCTGAACACAATGGAAGGAGAGCTAAGAGAGGGGAAGCAGAGTGCAAGGGACAGCGAAGTAGACCTAAATAAACAATACGTATTTAGGAAGGAAGGGACTAAGCAGAGAGAGACAGCAGAGGCTGAGTTGAAAATAGGCACTTGGGCTATCGAGGAGATCCGAAGATACCAAATGACAAAAAAAAGCGGAAGTAATGGCAGTAGTCACTGACATAAAAGAGGGAGGAGACCCCACAACCCCACCAGCCAACCCAGACGAAGGACAACCACCCAACCAGCGCCTCTATCCAAACCTGCCAGAAGAATACAGACCCCCACCCTACTCGCCTCCCTCAGCCTCACCACCAGCTACTATACAGGCCCCTGTATTAACTGTGAGAGGGGGTGTGGTGAAGGGGGAAGTGGCAGTACGCCTGATGGAGGGAACAATCGATGTTGTGGATCTGGAGCCCCCTGGCGTTCTCTACTCCATGGACACTGGGAATTTGGGTTCCCCTGGAGGACGATCAACAAGCAACCCATTTATTTTTTCTGAGGAGCCAAGACTGCTGTCACGGCTCACTCCGAACCCCAGGACACAGGAAGAACCACTGGGGAACAATGACTTTCAGATATCGGGATCTTTTTCACATCAAAGAACTACAGCTCTCAGCAGGATCATATGAACACTCAGTTTGGGGACAGAGGGGAGCCACAAAAGGGATGGATGACCTCTGGCGTTCCCATGATGGAAGATTAGTAGCACCAGCTAATCTCTGCCCAGAACTGATTCGAGAAGCGCACGGCCTGACACATGAGGGAAAACTGAAGACCCTACAAAAATTTCTTATGTATGGTGGCATCCATACATGAAGGAAATGACTGACTTGTTTTGCGACAGTTGCACTATCTGTGGAAATTACAACCCGAAGAAACCATACCAAACACCAATGGGTCATTACCCGGTACCCAATGCCTGTTTTCAAGACATCAGCATAGATTACACAGACATGGGAGCAGAGCAAGTGAAAGGGGGAAAGAGGTATTTGCTAGTAATGGTAGACAGATTCTCCAAATGGGTAGAAGCAATCCCAACAGCCAAAGAGGATGCGAAGTCTGTCATTAAGTGGCTACAAACGGAACTCATACCTAGGTATGGGGTCCCGCGACAAATCAGATCCGACAATGGGTCCCACTTCTCCAATCAACACCTGAGACAGGTTGAGGAGAGGTTTGGCATTACACACAAATTCGGTTCGGTGTATAAGCCGCAATCGCAGGGACTTGTGGAACGCTGTAACCAAACTTTGAAGGCTAAGATAGCTAAGGTTTGTGCAGGGACAAAATTGACGTGGGTGGAAGCCCTGCCCCTGGCACTGATGGCCATGAGGTCCTCACCAGGTGCAGGGACACATCTTTCACCCCATGAAATAATGACAGGCCGAGTGATGCCTGGGCCGCCAAGAGAGGGAGGTCATATGCCCCCTCTTGATGTCCACCAGATAGGAATGTCTGACTATGTAAAAAAAACTGACCGAATTATCTGCAGCTCTCTCCATACAGATACACCGTGTCGCAGAGGGGGAGCTGACGGATGACCAGGGACAACCAAGGGTAAAGGTTGGAGACTGGGTAAGGATCAAGGTCCACAAAAGAAAGTGGGCAGATCCCAGGTGGACTGGACCGTACGAAGTGAAGGAAGTTACTTCACACTCAGTCCAGGTCAAAGGTAAATCGGGCGCACCTTGGCACCACCTGACTCACTGTACACCAGCACCAGCACCTGACAGAACACTGACTGAAGTCAGAAGCGACTTGATCGCATCTAATTCGGCTACAAATTCGGTACGCCCTGACAACTGAAGAATGTGGAGGCGACTCCACTCCACAGGTGCCAGGGAGGGCCACCCATGGTCTAGACAACAGAGAACGCCGATGTTCTCTTCCAATGTTTGTACTGTTTATGATAACCTCAGGTTGCATAGTGGGAATAATGCTTTGGGCTTTTGAACACATGGCTAATAATGTGGTCAAGATATCTGATGGCGCCAACTCTACCTCTAACGCTAGTATGCCCAGGCACATAGTACGCAAAAGACACATTGAACCTATCAACCAAAATTGCACCACAAACCAGGTTAGAAGCACCACCTTATGTGTACCCGCTAATGTAACCACCACCATTACACTGTCTTGGGGGTTATTGGGAAAAGCTAGGAATGGCTAGGGAGGGCATGCTCTGGAATACACCAGATTTAACTGGTATATGACAAAAGGGGGGTTTCAGGAGTGGTCATGGAAGAGCCTGGTCGCTGAGACTGGTCCTGACTGGTCCAGTTATTCATCAGGACAAGCAGTTCTTATCTGGCGGAAAAGATTGTCACTGACTAGGACTAAATTGCGTAATTGGGGTTTATCACTAATTATCCGACCAGGTACTGGGACGGGTTGTCAGGATTTTATATTAGCACCACATGTAGAATCTAGCAAGGATCTACTCTACTGGCCAGTAAAAATCTGCATTACACAGCAGGCTCAGCCCTCTGCTATTACTGACCGGTTTACTGTTTTAACATCTAAGGGAAAGGGCGATTGGGGTCCTATTAATATGGTCACCACTCCTACCACCCCTGATGATACCATTCTTACTGCCACCGGAATCTCAGGTTTCAATAACAATTGGCTACTATTGACCGAACAAGCAGCTAACATGACCCTGCAAAGCTGTGTAGTTTGCATGGGAGCTAGGCCATTGCTCCGCATAGTCCCAGCCGCTATTAGCGGAGACTGTCTATTGCCCCTTATGAACAAAGACAACCCACCTGAGAAATGTTCACAGTGGGACACTGTTTATCCGGTAGTCACCACGGTGGTCAATAAACCGATATTTTCCTCCAGTGTGGCAAGAGCTAATTTTACATGTATAAACATGATAGGTGGAGGGACAAGGTTGGGTAAGCTCCCTGATAGTTGGTGCTGGTACACTCACATGCTTACGGCAAATTTTAAACCAGTGTCTAGAGCTGATGTGTGGTGGTGGTGTGGAGGTAATAGGTTGTTGTCACGATTTCCTCCTACCTCATCTGGTTTATGTGCCCTAGTGTCTTTGCTCCTTCCCATTACAGTCCATCCCATGAGTGTGTCTGAACTCATGTCCCAAGTGGAAGAGGCGAAGTTGAGCCGACCCAAGCGAGAGGTGCACCCCACTGCTGAGAACCCGACCTACATTGATGCTATTGGGGTACCCAGAGGGGTGCCGGATAAGTATAAGTTAGTGAATCAAGTCAATGCAGGACTTGAATCGTCCATATGCTGGTGGTGCACCGTTAATAAAAATGTTGATCGGATAAATTATATCCATTTTAATGTACAACGTTTAGGCAACTGGACTCAGCAAGGGTTTGAGGCAGTCCATGGTCAACTATCAGCTACCAGCCTTATGGCTTTCCAGAATCGTATCGCTGTAGACATGCTGTTGGCAGAAAAGGGAGGTGTTTGCTCCATGTTTGGGGAACACTGTTGCACGTTCATTCCTAACAATACGGCCTCTGATGGTAGTCTGACAGTAGCACTAGAGGGACTGAGGACTTTGAATGGTAAAATGAAGTCCCACTCCGGCATCGACTCCTCTATGTGGGATTCTTGGATGAATGTGTTTGGCAAATATAAAACCTTGATTTCCTCAATCCTAGTTTCTATCTCCGTCTTTGCAGCAGTTCTTGTTCTGTGTGGTTGCTGCTGCATACCATGCATACGATCCTTAATAGATAGGCTCATTACCAAAGCCATTGACCCCCATAGCACGGCGCAGATGTTCCCATTATTGGGCCCAGAGGATGTTTATGACGACCTAGGGACGGAAGCAGAGTTCATAAGTATGGACTGTGCTGTTGACTGATTGGTCACGTCTCTGAAGAGACGTGAAGAGAGGGAATAATCAAAACTTTTCTCTGAAAAGTTTCTTTCCAGACAGTTAGTCACGTCTAGGAAGACGTGAAGAGAGGGATTTGTAAGAAAAACTTTTATGCTCATATATGCTTGAAGCCAAGATAGGCCTTTATATATATGCATTAGCTTTTAGTAACAAAAGGCAAAGCAAATGAACTTATATTACAAGTGTGTTTGCAGTATGTTGCACAACCTGCTTCTGGCATGCCATACTAATGTTTCCACATACAGCCAAGAAAACAGGAACTGGGTCAACCGCAGAGGTCTAAGGGACTTCATCTTGTGATGACATATCTGCTGATGGCTGGAAGACACACACACACACACACACACCACCCACGCACATTCACACTCAAACACAGAGAACCACACACACCGCATTAATACCTAATAGAGCTTCTAGGGATCCTAAGCTTATCAACATTGTGCACCCACGGCAGTTGGGAAATTCAAAACAGACATTAAGCAA
Source organism: Salvelinus fontinalis (assembly GCF_029448725.1). NCBI lineage: Eukaryota > Metazoa > Chordata > Actinopteri > Salmoniformes > Salmonidae > Salvelinus > Salvelinus fontinalis. Next base: position 1,583 of record NW_026600778.1, on the reverse strand, counting down.
GGGACATTCTTCAACAACAATGGTGGACCAATAAGCATGGACTACGCCCGGACCAGAGCCAACCAGAGGACCAGGACTTCAAAGAATCAACCTACTTTCTGTACTGTATATAATCTGTAATCAACCTGTTTTAGGGGCTCTCTTCTTTTAGCTCACTCGGAGTTCTTAGACGGAGCCCGCATGCGCAGTACCAAATATATTTACTCTGAATAAACTGCTGATTGTTAAACTTTAACTCCTCGTCTGAGTCGATCCTTGACCGACTCGCTCACCTGTGCACCTCACCTTTTATCAACAGCAGCCATTTTGTTTGTTTAAAAACTAGGTTGCCCTTTTCAAAAAGCGACACAACAATCAATCAACCAACCTGCAGTTCAACCAATAACAAAGCTGTAATTCCACCACTGTTTTGGTAATAAAATGATGGATGGGGCTGGAAAAATGTAACTACTCCCAAATTCATAGACAGACTATGGATGCAAGGACTGACCATCCATGATATCAACATTATAGTTTTAACCATGTTGATGCTATACAGTGTTGGTTTACATTGTTTCTAAAGCTTATTTGGGGTTCTGATGGGGTAAACAGTTGAACTAAGCTCATGAGGCATGTGTTATATTCTTCAATAATAATTATTTCACTGTAACAGCCTCACCTTCTACTTGTTTTTGTATTGTAACAACCTCCTCTTCCTCCTCCTCCTCCTCTTTCACGAGAGCTACTTTCTCCATCCAACAGACCTTATCTCTTCTTCAGCAGGAACGGGGTTAAGTTTGAGACTGGAATTATGAGGCATGTACTGAAGTCGCTAAGCGGTATAATTCAAAGCAGTGTCACTTTATCAGCAGCACGTGATCAATGACGTCTGAATAATAATTTCGTCGAACACCTGATTGGTTTGGTATTGGGCTCGTTCGACATTGCAGCCGACAGTGCAGGTGGCTGCTGACTGACTAATTTACAAATCACCTTGCATCATAAATAACTACTCATTGTTATTTATAAATCAGTCAGCCAGTCACCGTTTACCCACAACGCAGCATGGAGTTGATGCTCTCGAACACGGCCAGTGGTTTAATTTATGACATAATGGCTACGCTGCTACGCGTGTGACTTCATCTATAAAATGTGGCTGTTCTAAATTCTGTGTCGCTCAAAGCCTTGAGTAATGAACCTATTTTGGACACAATTGTCTGGAAAGAGCCAATGATTCAGGAAGCTTTGTTTCCCCATCACTACTTTTCAGCATGTTTTCTGTGAAATAGACTACGGGAGTTTTGTAACTTTTTTCCACGTTGGCTTACTGTTAGTTGGGTTCTGATTGGTCTCCGGTAGTTGGTCTCGCTGACCATAACCGTACTAGTTGGCTACGCTGGTTAGGCTAATGCTAGTTGGCTAAATAACTAACGTTGGCTGGTTGGCTAAGATAACTGCATATAACTAATGTTAACTGGCTGGCTAAGATAACTGCATATAGCTAAAGTTAGCTGGCTGGTTTAAGATAACTGCATATAGCTAAAGTTAGCTGGCTGGTTTAAGATAACTGCATATAGCTAAAGTTAGCTGGTTGGGGATGGGGG